>NW_028165652.1:0-27000 GCF_964263955.1 Coregonus lavaretus | reverse complement strand
GAGTTCTTCTGCTTCAAGTCTTCATAAGTTTTCTCTAGTTCAGAGTTCTTCTGCTTTAAGTCTTCAGAAGTGTTCTCTAGCTCAGAGTTCTTCTGCTTTAAGTCTTCAGAAGTGTTCTCTAGCTCAGAGTTCTTCTGTTTCAAGTCCTTAGAAGTTTTCTTTAATTCAGAGTTCTCCTGCTTCAAGTCTATATCGATGTTTCTGTTCTATTGCTCTAGCTCATATATCCTCCTCAATAGTTTGTCAGAATTCTCCTCAGCAGAATCTTCTTCCACTTTAATAACTTGCATCTTCATCTTTTAACAGAAGCTCCCCCCTTCCTCCTCCTCCTCCTCCTCCTCCTCCTCAGTGTCACTTTCCTAAGCATGACACACACAGTTCACAGTTTAGTTTCTCTAACTGAAATACAAAGAAATGGTTTATCAAATAGGAGTATTTATCAAATCGGGGTATTGTCAATGGCATTCAGGAACGTTAAATAACAGAAAATTACCTTGAGTTATCTTTGTCTTTCCAGCGTTGCCATGGTGGCCTTTGTGTCCCCCCGTCTCCTGTGACCTCGACCAGGATGTGTGTTTGCATTGTTGGGACGGTGTAGTGTCGCCTGACGTGGCTCTCACAGGAGGAGGCAGTGTAGCTCAAACAGTCTAATGTCTCTTCAAGCCTCTGGGCTGGTTAGATATCAGTCAGACAGTCTAATGTCTCTTCAAGCCTCTGAGCTGGTTAGATATCAGTCAGACAGTCTAATGTCTCTTCAAGCCTCTGAGCTGGTTAGATATCAGTCAGACAGTCTAATGTCTCTTCAAGCCCCTGGGCTGGTTAGATATCAGTCAGACAGTCTAATGTCTCTTCAAGCCTCTGGGCTGTTTAGATATCAGTCAGACAGTCTAATGTCTCTTCAAGCCTCTAGGCTGGTTAGATATCAGTCAGGAGGAGGCAGTGCAGGTCAGACAGTCTAATGTCTCTTCAAGCCTCTAGGCTGGTTAGATATCAGTCAGGAGGAGGCAGTGCAGGTCAGACAGTCTAATGTCTCTTCAAGCCTCTGGGCTGGTTAGATATCAGTCAGGATGAGGCAGTGCAGGTCAGACAGTCTAATGTCTCTTCAAGCCTTTGGGCTGGTTAGATATCAGTCAGACAGTCTAATGTCTCTTCAAGCCTCTGAGCTGGTTAGATATCAGTCAGGAGGAGGCAGTGCAGGTCAGACAGTCTAATGTCTCTTCAAGCCTCTGGGCTGGTTAGATATCAGTCAGACAGTCTAATGTCTCTTCAAGCCTCTGGGCTGGTTAGATATCAGTCAGACAGTCTAATGTCTCTTCAAGCCTCTGGGCTGGTTAGATATCAGTCAGACAGTCTAATGTCTCTTCAAGCCTCTGGGCTGGTTAGATATCAGTCAGACAGTCTAATGTCTCTTCAAGCCTCTGAGCTGGTTAGATATCAGTCAGACAGTCTAATGTCTCTTCAAGCCTCTGGGCTGGTTAGATATCAGTCAGATAGTCTAATGTCTCTTCAAGCCTCTGGGCTGGTTAGATATCAGTCAGACAGTCTAATGTCTCTTCAAGCCTCTGGGCTGGTTAGATATCAGTCAGACAGTATAATGTCTCTTCAAGCCTCTGGGCTGGTTAGATATCAGTCAGACAGTCTAATGTCTCTTCAAGCCTCTGGGCTGGTTAGATATCAGTCAGACAGTCTAATGTCTCTTCAAGCCTCTGGGCTGGTTAGATATCAGTCAGACAGTCTAATGTCTCTTCAAGCCTCTGAGCTGGTTAGATATCAGTCAGGAGGAGGCAGTGCAGGTCAGACAGTCTAATGTCTCTTCAAGCCTCTGGGCTGGTTAGATATCAGTCAGACAGTCTAATGTCTCTTCAAGCCTCTGGGCTGGTTAGATATCAGTCAGGAGGAGGCAGTGCAGGTCAGACAGTCTAATGTCTCTTCAAGCCTCTGAGCTGATTAGATATCAGTCAGACAGTCTAATGTCTCTTCAAGCCTCTGGGCTGGTTAGATATCAGTCAGACAGTCTAATGTCTCTTCAAGCCTCTGGGCTGGTTAGATATCAGTCAGACAGTCTAATGTCTCTTCAAGCCTCTGGGCTGGTTAGATATCAGTCAGACAGTCTAATGTCTCTTCAAGCCTCTGGGCTGGTTAGATATCAGTCAGACAGTCTAATGTCTCTTCAAGCCTCTGGACTAGTTAGATATCAGTCAGACAGTCTAATGTCTCTTCAAGCCTCTGGGCTGGTTAGATATCAGTCAGACAGTCTAATGTCTCTTCAAGCCTCTGCGCTGGTTAGATATCAGTCAGGAGGAGGCAGTGCAGGTCAGACAGTCTAATGTCTCTTCAAGCCTCTGGACTGGTTAGATATCAGTCAGACAGTCTAATGTCTCTTCAAGCCTCTGAGCTGGTTAGATATCAGTCAGACAGTCTAATGTCTCTTCAAGCCTCTGAGCTGGTTAGATATCAGTCAGACAGTCTAATGTCTCTTCAAGCCCCTGGGCTGGTTAGATATCAGTCAGACAGTCTAATGTCTCTTCAAGCCTCTGGGCTGTTTAGATATCAGTCAGACAGTCTAATGTCTCTTCAAGCCTCTAGGCTGGTTAGATATCAGTCAGGAGGAGGCAGTGCAGGTCAGACAGTCTAATGTCTCTTCAAGCCTCTAGGCTGGTTAGATATCAGTCAGGAGGAGGCAGTGCAGGTCAGACAGTCTAATGTCTCTTCAAGCCTCTGGGCTGGTTAGATATCAGTCAGGATGAGGCAGTGCAGGTCAGACAGTATAATGTCTCTTCAAGCCTTTGGGCTGGTTAGATATCAGTCAGACAGTCTAATGTCTCTTCAAGCCTCTGAGCTGGTTAGATATCAGTCAGGAGGAGGCAGTGCAGGTCAGACAGTCTAATGTCTCTTCAAGCCTCTGGGCTGGTTAGATATCAGTCAGACAGTCTAATGTCTCTTCAAGCCTCTGGGCTGGTTAGATATCAGTCAGACAGTCTAATGTCTCTTCAAGCCTCTGGGCTGGTTAGATATCAGTCAGACAGTCTAATGTCTCTTCAAGCCTCTGGGCTGGTTAGATATCAGTCAGACAGTCTAATGTCTCTTCAAGCCTCTGAGCTGGTTAGATATCAGTCAGACAGTCTAATGTCTCTTCAAGCCTCTGGGCTGGTTAGATATCAGTCAGACAGTCTAATGTCTCTTCAAGCCTCTGGGCTGGTTAGATATCAGTCAGACAGTCTAATGTCTCTTCAAGCCTCTGGGCTGGTTAGATATCAGTCAGACAGTATAATGTCTCTTCAAGCCTCTGGGCTGGTTAGATATCAGTCAGACAGTCTAATGTCTCTTCAAGCCTCTGGGCTGGTTAGATATCAGTCAGACAGTCTAATGTCTCTTCAAGCCTCTGGGCTGGTTAGATATCAGTCAGACATTCTAATGTCTCTTCAAGCCTCTGAGCTGGTTAGATATCAGTCAGGAGGAGGCAGTGCAGGTCAGACAGTCTAATGTCTCTTCAAGCCTCTGGGCTGGTTAGATATCAGTCAGACAGTCTAATGTCTCTTCAAGCCTCTGGGCTGGTTAGATATCAGTCAGGAGGAGGCAGTGCAGGTCAGACAGTCTAATGTCTCTTCAAGCCTCTGAGCTGATTAGATATCAGTCAGACAGTCTAATGTCTCTTCAAGCCTCTGGGCTGGTTAGATATCAGTCAGACAGTCTAATGTCTCTTCAAGCCTCTGGGCTGGTTAGATATCAGTCAGACAGTCTAATGTCTCTTCAAGCCTCTGGGCTGGTTAGATATCAGTCAGACAGTCTAATGTCTCTTCAAGCCTCTGGGCTGGTTAGATATCAGTCAGACAGTCTAATGTCTCTTCAAGCCTCTGGACTAGTTAGATATCAGTCAGACAGTCTAATGTCTCTTCAAGCCTCTGGGCTGGTTAGATATCAGTCAGACAGTCTAATGTCTCTTCAAGCCTCTGCGCTGGTTAGATATCAGTCAGGAGGAGGCAGTGCAGGTCAGACAGTCTAATGTCTCTTCAAGCCTCTGGACTGGTTAGATATCAGTCAGACAGTCTAATGCCTCTTCAAGCCTCTGGGCTGGTTAGATATCAGTCAGGAGGAGGCAGTGCAGGTCAGATAGTCTAATGTCTCTTCAAGCCTCTGGACTGGTTAGATATCAGTCAGACAGTCTAATGTCTCTTCAAGCCTCTGGGCTGGTTAGATATCAGTCAGACAGTCTAATGTCTCTTCAAGCCTCTGAGCTGGTTAGATATCAGTCAGACAGTCTAATGTCTCTTCAAGCCTCTGGGCTGGTTAGATATCAGTCAGACAGTCTAATGTCTCTTCAAGCCTCTGGGCTGGTTAGATATCAGTCAGACAGTCTAATGTCTCTTCAAGCCTCTGGGCTGGTTAGATATCAGTCAGACAGTCTAATGTCTCTTCAAGCCTCTGGGCTGGTTAGATATCAGTCAGACAGTCTAATGTCTCTTCAAGCCTCTGGGCTGGTTAGATATCAGTCAGACAGTCTAATGTCTCTTCAAGCCTCTGGGCTGGTTAGATATCAGTCAGGAGGAGGCAGTGCAGGTCAGACAGTCTGGTCAGTCAGTAACGCAATCTAGTGGAAACAGACATTAAACATTTATATTATGGCTGTACACTATTGGCTGGTTTCCCATAAAACTGATTAAGCCTTGTCCTATAAAGTAGAAACAATGTTGATTCAACCAGTTCATGTCCTTTGGGAACTGTCAAATCGCAAGAATTTCCATCGGTGTCCGTGTTGCTGAATCCGCTTGTTTTTAGTGAGTGCATACATTTTTCATACTCCGCTTGTAGGCTACTTGACTGTTTGTTTGTTTACCTATCATGTGGCAAAGTCACTACTGACCATATCAACTGCGATGGTTGGCTATAGGTACAGTATGTATATTTGGGAGCAGGATAACGTTCAGTGGTTGGCTATAGCTACAGTATATATATTTGGGAGCAGGATAACGTTCAGTGGTTGGCTATAGCTACAGTATATATATTTGGGAGCAGGATAACGTTCAGTGGTTGGCTATAGCTACAGTATATATATATTTGGGAGCAGGATAACGTTCAGTTGTTGGCTATAGCTACAGTATATATATATGTATATATATATATATATATATATATATATATATATATATATATATATATATATATATTGGGGGCAGGATAACGTTCAGTGGTTGGCTATAGCTACAGTATATTTTGGGGCAGGATAACGTTCAGTGGTTGGCTATAGCTACAGTATATATATTTGGGGGCAGGATAACGTTCAGTGTTTGGCTATAGCTACAGTATATATATATATATATATATATATATATATATATATATATATATATATATATATGTTAGGGAGCAGGATAACGTTCAGTGGTTGGCTATAGCTACAGTATATATATATATATATATATATGTATATATATATTTGGGGGCAGGATAACGTTCAGTGGTTGGCTATAGCTACAGTATATATATATACTGTATATATAGATATGTTAGGGAGCAGGATAACGTTCAGTGGTTGGCTATAGCTACAGTATATATATTTGGGAGCAGGATAACGTTCAGTGGTTGGCTATAGCTACAGTATATATATATTTGGGAGCAGGATAACTTTCAGTGGTTGGCTATAGCTACAGTATATATACATGCTGGACACACACACACACACACACACACACACAATGGACACTAACAGGAGACACACACACTGGACACACAAACACTAGACACACACTGGAAACACACACACACTGGACACACACACACATATTGGACACACACACACACTCTGGATACACACACACACTGGACACACACTCACACATCTTCCTATAATAGTGAGGACCTTGACACAGGACCTTCAAATGAGGACCATCATTTCTGACAGAATTGGGAACAAACAGACACCTCATTCCATCACTAAGTGTCCAACAAACACAGACATCACTTCAAAACCTGATAAACTCCAATGAACAAATAGACATGCAGGGCACCAGTCTAGTGAGGACCAGTGGTTGCTAGGCAGTTTCTGGATCCCAGGTTCCAGAACAGCTTCTATCCCAGTTCTATCTGCCTGTTAAATCAAGCAACCTAAACTGTTTCCATCAGACTTTTAGAACATCACTGAACATTTTTTCCTTTTATGATCTTACCACTTTGCATGTTTTATTGATGTTCTTATGATATATTTTACTGTTTGTGTGTACGTACCACAGGAGGTTGGTGGGACCTTAGTTGGGGAGGACAGGCTTGTAATGGCTGGAGCGGATTGAGTGGAATGGTATCAAATACATCAAATACATGGTTTCCATGGTTTCCATGTGTTTGATGCCATTTAATTGGCTCCGTTCCAGCCATTAGTATGAGCCGTCCTCCCCTCAGCAGCCTCCACTGGTATGTACTGTCCTATATGAGCTCCAACAAGGAATTACAATGTATATATTACTTTTAATACCTGCAAATGGCAAATAAACTACTTGAACTCCTTATGAGTGTCTGCAGCCGACTAGGCTGTTGCCATCTGACAAGATGCCATCTGACATTACAGGAATATTCTGCAAATGTTGATAAATCCACCCAAAGCAACATGCAGTCTTTCCACTAGACTCCCATGAAGTTATAGTGGGACGTTATGAGTTGACGTTAAGGTAACACACTCAGAACATACTGCACTTGTTTTATACTGTTTTAGATGTATCCTCTGTTTAAACATTTAAACTCTTACAATAACACTGTTGAAATACCAATGTGATATTTTTTTGTATGTCTTTTATGTTGAAAAACAAATTGTACAATTGTATATGTACATATGCTCCATAATTGTACATGGATATATTGTACTTTTCATAATAAAAAGCATGTTAATTGTCAAAACAATGTCGTTATCGATTTTACATTGGCTCTCCCAGTCACAGGTTGACTTTTGTCATGAATCTTGCCCTGGAGGCAGAACTGCCCAATTTCCTCTAGATATGACAGCTGCAAAGTCAAAATTGGCTATATCGTAAACATTTGTGGGAAATAATGTTGTTTTATGGTCTTAATTTAAGGTAAGGATTAGCAGTGAGGTTAAGGTTAGCATTAAAATCAGATATTATTACTTTATGCCTGTGCCAGCTAGTGACCACTTTGCAGAACTGCCTCCAGGGCAAGATTCATGACAATAAATGGCAACCTGCCTCCCAGTCATCCCCTCCCTATCTCTACAAGGCTGCAGAACATGCAAGCTAGTGATGCGGGGGTTGTCTCATAACCCACAGTCCCCAGGCGGGCGGGTGGCAGGCAGGTTCAATACAGAGAAAACAATAGACTACATAAGAAAATCCATCAATGGATCATTATTGTGCAATTTACACTAAGTGGACAAAACATTAAGGACACCTGCTCTTTCCATGACAGACTGAGCAGGTGAATCCAGGTGAAAGCTATGATCCCTTATTGATGTCACTTGTAGATGAAGGGGATGGGACAGTTAAAGAAGGATGTTTCAGCCTGGAGACAATTGAGACATGGATTGTGTGTGTGTGCCATTCAGAGGGTGAATGGGCAAGACAAAATATTTAAGTGGCTTCAAACGGGGTATGGTAGTAGGTGCCAGGCACACCGGTTTGTGTCAAGAACTGCAACGCTGCTGGGTTTTTCACGCTCATGTTACACCACACAAAGGACATCCAGCCAACTTGACACAACTGTGGGAAGAATTGGCGTCAACATGGGCCAGCATCCCTGTGGAACGCTTTCAACACCTTGTAGAGTCCATGTCCCGACGAATTGAGGCTGTTCTGAGGGCAAAAGTGGGGAGGTAACTCAATATTAGGAAGGTGTTTGATATAACGTCTTTTGATACAGCATTTATTAATGTCTTTAAAGTCATCAGCTGTAGGTGAGAGAGAGGTGAAGGACACGCCATGTGTTGTGTCGGTCACGGATGGGGGGCCAGAAGGTCGGCGTGCCAAGATAGATTAGGGGCCACTGTTGCTAATCTTAGAAAGAGTACGTGATGGAATGGCCTGGCTAGGGTGCCACACGATACTATGTATGGGGATCCTATTGTAGGAGATGAGTGACACTCAATAATGGTTGGCAACTGTGGGATGAAAGTAGCTCGGAGAGCATTTTATAAACTGAGAGGTTTTCTATAGAAGTCATTCAGATGACAAGAGGCTAAGCCCGTACCGCTTGTCATTGAATCCAGTACTGTAACCATTAAATAACAATGAATCAACTCTCCATCTAAGTGGTCGACTACTCTCTTACATCCTGAAGTACGAGATACCAGAGAAACTGGTCATAACAGATTGGAGTCTAAACGAACAGGATGCAGTTTACAGCCGAACTAACAGGTAAGCAGAATTTCATTTTTTAAGAGTAAATCAGAGCTTCATTTTACCTCGAAGAGAGAGAAGGGAAATGATGAAATTATTACAGACAAATCCGCATTTAAAACAAGTATCTTTTAAAAGTATTGAAAATCAGACAATGTATAAATGGATGTTAAGTAAATTAGGATTTTTCTATGTGGAACTATATCTTAATGATTTATCAGCATAGACAGATAATAACTATCCTCAAGCTGGTAGTTTTAAAAGGGTTAAATTACAAGTAGAGCGAAAGTATATAATTGATAATACAGTCATAAGCTACCCGAAATGGGATTTAAATGACATGAAAGACGTGTGTAAATCATGGGATTTAATGAGTGCACAATGGACTGTAAATATCATTAGGAAGGAGGAAAAGTCAGTTAAGAAATTAGGTAATTTGTCAATGGAGCAACATAATCTACCTTATGAAAAGAGTCAGTCCACAAGGGGCTATGAAAGGATCTGACAGTATGAAAGGAATTTATCCACAGTCAGCGAACTCTATTCAGCCTCCAGCTTCTAGTACAGGGGAAGACATAGAAGAGGATAGTGACAATATGATTGGTTATATCCACAGTTAGCGAACTCTATTCAGCCTCCAGCTTCTAGTACAGGGGAAGACGTAGAAGAGGATAGTGACAATATGATTGGTTATATCCACAGTTAGCGAACTCTATTCAGCCTCCAGCTTCTAGTACAGGGGAAGACGTAGAAGAGGATAGTGACAATATGATTGGTTATATCCACAGTTAGCGAACTCTATTCAGCCTCCAGCTTCTAGTACAGGGGAAGACGTAGAAGAGGATAGTGACAATATGATTGGTTATATCCACAGTTAGCGAACTCTATTCAGCCTCCAGCTTCTAGTACAGGGGAAGACGTAGAAGAGGATAGTGACAATATGATTGGTTATATCCACAGTTAGCGAACTCTATTCAGCCTCCAGCTTCTAGTACAGGGGAAGACGTAGAAGAGGATAGTGACAATATGATTGGTTATATCCACAGTTAGCGAACTCTATTCAGCCTCCAGCTTCTAGTACAGGGGAAGACGTAGAAGAGGATAGTGACATATATGATTGGTTATTTATACAATCTTATGGGGGTTAGGAAAAACAAAAACAAATCCTAAAATCAGGTCAAAATATATGTTTCCTAAAGCTAAAACAGATAACTTTGAGACCAAACGGTGGTGTGAGGAATGCGGGTCCATTGTGGTTCCAAAGGTTTGGTAGAGCTTTAGACACGGCAGAAAGAAGGTTTAGAGGTCATACAGGACGAATAAACACTGAAAAAATTAGATATACTAGAGAGTGGGTGGAAAATGAATATAAAATGATATTTACAATAATCAAAACAAAAACCAAAATGTCGATTTAAATAATAGATTAGCAAATAAAATGATGTAATTTTTGGTTGAAGCAGGGGAAGGATAATAATGGAGGAAGAGGAAGGTCCAATGGTAATTCCAGAGGAGGAAGAAGGAGGTTTAACAGAGACAGGGACACTTGCAATTATTGTCAACACTGGGGACATTGGGTTGGAGACTGTAACGTTAGAATACAGGATGAGGAGAGACGAAGATATGGAAATAGAGAGAGGGGAAATTGGACTCCTGCCCAACCGCACCCTAATTCCCAGAATACACCTAGAGAGGAGAAGGCCGGGTAATCTATTATGGGGACAATGACATACAACACCAATAAGCAGGGAGGAGGTTAAATACATGATCAGTGCACCACAACACCGATAAGCAGGGAGGAGGTTAAACACATGATCAATGCACCACAACACCGATAAGCAGGGAGGAGGTTAAACACATGATCAATGCACCACAACACCGATAAGCAGGGAGGAGGTTAAACACATGATCAATGCACCACAACACCGATAAGCAGGGAGGAGGTTAAATACATGATCAATGCACCACAACACCGATAAGCAGGGAGGAGGTTAAACACATTATCAATGCACCACAACACCGATAAGCAGGGAGGAGGTTAAACACATGATCAATGCCCCCACAACACCGATAAGCAGGGAGGAGGTTAAACACATTATCAATGCACCACAACACCGATAAGCAGGGAGGAGGTTAAACACATGATCAATGCACCACAACACCGATAAGCAGGGAGGAGGTTAAACACATTATCAATGCACCACAACACCGATAAGCAGGGAGGAGGTTAAACACATGATCAATGCCCCCACAACACCGATAAGCAGGGAGGAGGTTAAACACATGATCAATGCACCACAATTGCATATTTCGGTTAGCCCATTAGAAATACCACAGTTAAGTTTATGTGTATCTGGTAAAATAATTCAATTTCTAATAGATACAGGGGCAACTATGTCATGTTTAAGGCAACAAGATTGAAGGTGTCCTTTAAGTAATCAGAAAATCCAGTCTATTGGAGTTAGTGGAACTATGCTAATTGATCCTATATCTCTCCCATTACAAATTGATCCTATATCTCTCCCATTACAAATTGATCCTATATCTCTCCCATTACAAATTGATCCTATATCTCTCCCATTACAAATTGATCCTATATCTCTCCCATTACTAATTGATCCTATATCTCTCCCATTACAAATTGATCCTATATCTCCACCATTACAAATTGATCCTATATCTCTCCCATTACAAATTGATCCTATATCTCTCCCATTACAAATTGATCCTATATCTCTCCCATTACAAATTGATTTGGAGGATATTATTTTTCAACATTCATGTATAGGAAGTGCTACAACTACTATGGCGATAATGGGAAGAGACCTTTTAAGTCAACTCAATGCCACCATTTTTTGTTATGAATGTGTATGACGATTTGATATAAGTTTGGATAATAAGCTTTGATATAACATTATATTGTGGTTCCGTACATCAATGCCAATCATATAATATCAAGGAGTGGTATGGAGAGCGTGAGGTTATTTTAGAGTGTAGTGGAAAAGTATTTGTTTTAAAGAGAGGCTTGACTTTGACTGAGTTTTCCTGAAGGTTAGAGAATTGGTGAGGATCCAATGACAGGAAGGTCAGTGTCCTTGAAACGACAGTCTGTTTTTTTTGGTTCCGCTGGGAGTATATTTGAAGAAGTTGATTTGTGTCGATTAAGAATCGTTAAAAAAAAACACGAAAGGATTGTTTTATGTGAGTACCTAGGAGTTTCTAACGTTTTATATGGAGTATGTGACGATGTGAAAATAGGATGAATTTTATGTGGGTGTAATCGATTACTAGAGAGGTGATACAGTGACCATTTGAATAATATGTATATATTAACTTGCTCACCCAAGGGGGTGGGGGGTGGTAAATAATAAATAAAGGTTTTCTGAGTTTGAGCCGGGAATAGAGTAAAATCTGGGTTTCTGAGTGTAATTCAACTGTTGGTATGCGTTGCTTAGACAGATACTACAAAGTATTTGGTTTGGTGATGTAGAATGGAAGATTTAGCAGCGTGATTGGTTCAAATTGAAAGACACAACTATTTAACAGGAATAGCAAGACAATTTCGAGGTATTCAGAGTATGAAAGATAACATTAACTGAGGAATATAGAAACTTTTAGCTGAGGTAACTACAGAAATATTACTGACACAATATCCTAACAGATAAACTGAACCAAACATTAAGGTACTGCAGCAATCGATTGTTAAAGTTGTAAAGTTAGTTTTTTAAACCCTACGATAGAGGGAAAGGCAGAACGCTGTTTGAGAATGGTTTTTATTTGTTGTCTGGAGAGTTTCTAGGTGTTGATCTGTGGGTGTTAGCAACTGGGGTTGGCTGAACGTGAGAGAGCTGTAAGTGTCATAATGGGTTAAGTTTGGTGTACCCGGATCACTGGTTGCTGTGGAAAGGGAGGAGGTAAAAGGGTGGTGAGTGTTAACGGTGAGAAATGGGTAGCTAGTTAGTGGTGTTAACTAGTAGCGTTTAGATTGGTGACGTAACTTGCTCTGCGACCTTGAAGTAGTTGTTTGCCTCGCTCTGCAAGGTCACGCCTTTTGTTTGAATTGCTGCTGTTAATGTGTGCAGAGGGACCCTGGTTCAAGACCATGTAGGGAAGGAAGCAAAACTGTTGCATTGATGCTGTTGACCTAGATCACTGGGTGAATTGATAAGATTATACGAAAGAGATTGTCCTACCAAACCATTGTGGCATTGGATAACATAGTAGTTTCAGTGGCATCTCTGTGAATGGAGGTTTTATGTGTTTTGACTATAACTTAACAATAATTTGTAACCTGCTAAAGTACCGTTAGATGGAAAGACAGCAGTAGAGGATAAAGGAGATTGTAGAGGGTTTTCTGTGTTAAAAGGAAAGTAGGTTAATTGGGAGATGAGAAGTGTTGCATTGGATTGTTTGAAAAGGAAAATAGGTTAATTGAGAGATGAGAAATGTCGATTTGGATTGTTTGAAAAGGAGAGTAGGTTAATTGAGAGATGAGAAGTGTTGCATTGGATTGTTTGAGTAGACTGGTATTAAAATCATTATTTCTAGTAAGGTCAATGAAAATATGTTATTAGGTAGTAGTGGTTTGTGGATGGAATTGACTGATGCCATGATTTAGTAAGCGGGTGAAAGAGAGTAGTGCTTGCTGTGCTATATCAGGATGTAAAGGATGCAGGGGTAATGTGGAGCAGATATCTGAATAGTTGAATATGGAACGTTCTTTGACAATTGTTTTTATTATTATTATTATATTCTATAGTTTGTTTAACCATCAGTGAGTTATGCAAACAGCTAATTAATTCTAAAAAACGATCATCTGTTTCTGGTACGTTGAACAATGGGAGGTAGTTTTTACTATTATGCTGATGGAGAAGTACACATATTTTGTTAGTTGTGAATTTATTAAACAATAGGTTTATATTTCAATACATCACTGCAACAAGTTGAGCAGATTACATTACCGAAAAGGGGTTATAGATGTTCATCTTTTGAGAGATTTTATGTAATCTTCTTCTGGAGTAGTTATGAGGAATTAGATTGAAACAAACGATTATTGATATGAGGTAGGACAGGGTATATCTGCATCATGTTTTGTGTGTAATTAATATTTTTGGATTGCTGATTATAATTGAATGTTAACGAAATATATACTTTCTCTTCCAGGAAAATGGGGATTTCCTTATCTCTCATTGGGATGTTTCAAAAGTCTGTGGGCTAGGGGGAGCAGTTAGTAAAATTCGGCAGTCTTATAATTAGGTCACAAGAGGAAGCTACCAAATTAAATAAGGCCTGGCTAGTTGTGTTTGTTGTTTTCCAATAGGGTTTTTCAAATAACCACACACAACCCACCTATTATAATGGTTATATAGGGTTGTTATTTTGATTTTAGGGGGTTTTAACGGGTCAAAGATGATAAGTCTTAAAGGAACACACACATGGAACTTTCTGAAGTTTTTTGTTTTATATGTGAGTTTTGGGTAAACACGTGATTTCTTTTGAGAAGAAATGTAATGAGGACTTACTGTACACTGGGAATGCAAAACGTTTATGAAATGTTTTGACTGTGGTTAATGATTAGTTTATACTATAGAATGGAACACTTCTTTGAAGGGTTTTTATGACCTCTGAACTCTGTCTTGACTTTCTAGTGTGAATTGATCACCCACACTGGAAAGCCAAGAGGCATAGGATGAGGAATTTAAGGTAATTTATTATACAGAGTTGAGGGTAATTTATAATACTGATAATTATGAAGAATTGTATAATTTGGCAGAGAGCTAGTCCTGAATGAGGAACACATGGCGCTAGTCAATGTTGATATTACTTCAATTACTTAATGTTCCCATTCCTCAATCAACATTATTAATGGACTCTAAACTGAAATAAAATGACATAGAATAATAATTAGTCCTCTCCCTCCTTGTATTAACATTAACTGATACATCTCTAACTGTAATATCTGGCATGTTAGTAATCGTTTGTACAGATCTTAAAATCAATCCCCGAAAAATTTGAAAACAACACCCCATAACTATAGCTACAGTAAGTACTATTGCCACTAGAGGACATATAATACTTGCCATCCATGTTCCTATGGAATTACCACTAAAAAAACTTTGAAAAGACTTCAACAGCATTCAAATTACCATATCCTCCTAATCTTAATATAATAGCATCCAATGCTAATGATTAACATCTCAGACCCAATTCTTAAAAACCCATGATTGTTAAAATATACAATGTTAAACTCCGCCTTTGTCTTCCTAATATTCCTAATATAACATACACATTATAACACTCTATTATCACTCCCTGTTACATCATCACATCCCTAGACTATTCCTGCTTCAATAATTCAACCAAATTCACATCATATGAAAATATCATAAACCCATGATAGGAATCAATTAATTACTTGCCATTCAACATAGATATGTAGCACCCTAAACATCCATATCAATATCACCCCATACTTCAAATCTATATCGTTACTAATATGTTAATACTTTAACCCAATTAATCAACATGTTCATGATTTCATTCACAATCCTCACCTTAACTTCCATGTTTCAAACAGTATGAGTCAACAATGTCTATTCAATAAATCATATAAATGTATCCTAAGACATGACCTTAATGTATCACTGTTTAAACCCATACTATCTATAGAAAACATTTCTATGCTGATACATACTAATAATTCACTTAAATCACTCATTCATCTTATAAATTATAACCAACCAAATTAACTCAACCAAATTTAAAATGACTATTCTTATTCACTTTATCCTTATCACTGAAAATGCAAACTCTCAACTTAATCACCCATTACAACTTTCAGAATGTATACTTATATTAACATACATTATAAACATTCATAATTCAATTATGTTTTTTCCTCATCCTGAAAATAAATACAGATCATTATCTCAATGCATTCTCAATACTATCACTTTAGCAGTGTATATACCTACTATCATCTCCAGATCGTCAGTTTCCTCGTAGCCATCTGTAGCATCGGTTGACATGATACCTGTTCAATCTCCCCTCTATCCATACCTCCGTTGGTGTAGACTGTGTGATGATGCATGAACCTTCTTCCTTCACTAGTTCTCTGATCATGCAGAGTCCTTCTCCATTTATCACCATCTCTCTGTGGAGTGTATCCTTCTATCAGCGTACCAATAGTCTCTGCTGCAAAAACACACAGACAAAACAAAACAATGCTCCGCCGAAGCGGTGCCACCTTCCTCCTCTGCGTTAGAAAAGTCCTACAATGGTACATATAGATCTAGGAATCTCTCTCTCTTACTTGCCCCTCCATCAAGGTAGCCATCAACACCTATTACTAACCTTCCCACTTGGGTGTTGTCCGTCAATGACTTCCTTAATCCTTTACCACCACATAGTCTCCAAGTCGCAGAAAATGTACAGATTCTCCTGGTAGGTCTGGCAGAGAAGCCTTCACCTTTTCTAAAGAAAGTCTGCATAACATTGTTAGTTGAGACACAGCATGCTAGTTCATCCTGTCTTCTTATCAGTCCTGATAAGCCTTTTAGATTAGGAAGTGCACATCCTTGCAGCTTGTTGCAGTCCACTCATGTTATAGAAAGACCCCCTCTACATTCTTCCTTCTACCACCAATACATTTTCCCTTAAAACATTTCATCTAACCCATAACACATTACTTACTACTGCTCATATACTTAATACAATATGCAAATATACCCCCAAAAAAATCCTCATACCATCAATACTACCCCCTTTTTTTGAACACATGAGTCACAACGTGATTCATGCTTTCAAAAACAAAACACCAACATTGTTTATTAAAGCATAATAAAAATTAAATTAAAATGACAACATTGATAATATCTTAATTTACTTCTATCCCGTAAAGTAATCCTAGATTAGTACAATTAAACTATCAACAGGTATCCCTCATCCAGGACAACTCCCTCTCTCTTTAGTTATTTTATGGTTCGATTCATATATATTATTACCAAATTATAAACTTCTTCACAATTATCCTTATCATAACTAACCCCCAATTCAGCATGCCTCTAGGATTTACAGTGCGGGTGATCAAGTCACACTATAAAGCCAGGACAGATTGCAGAGGTCATTGAAATCATTCAATGAAATGTTCCATCCCACAGTATACTAATCATTACCAATATTGAAAACATTTCATAAATGTTGTGTATCCCAAATGTATCTTTAAATCCTCATGACAGTTATTCTCATAAGAAATCATGTATACCTAAAGCTCAGTCAAAAAATTAAAAACATCATAAAATGCTCCTTTAAGACATATCACCTTTGACCTGTTGAAACTCCTAACACTCAAAATAACAACCCTTTATAACATCATACTAGGTGTGTTGTGTTTTTATTTGAAAAACCCATTTGGGAAAAAAACTTAAAAAAAAAACATGGCCTTAATTTGGTAGCTCCCTATTACAACCTAAAAATAAGACTACTTAATTTTCCTAACTGTTCCACCCTGTTGCCCTGTTGCCCTGTTGCCCTGGGCAATATTCCAATGAGATAAGGAAATCCCCTTGTTCCTGGAATAGAAAGTATACATGTTGTTAACATTCAATTACAATCAATAATCCAAAAATAGTAAGTACAGTGAGGGAAAAAAGTATTTGATCCCCTGCTGATTTTGTACGTTTGCCAACTGACAAAGAAATTATCAGTCTATCATTTTAATGGTAGATTTATTTGAACAGTGAGAGACAGAATAACAACAACAAAATCCAGAAAAATGCATGTCAAAAATGTTATAAATTGATTTGCATTTTAATGAGGGAAATAAGTATTTGACCCCCTCTCAACCAGAAAGATTTCTGGCTTCCAGGTGTCTTTTATACAGGTAACGAGCTGAGATTAGGAGCACACTCTTAAAGGGAGTGCTCCTAATATCAGTTTGTTACCTGTATAAAAGACACCTGTCCACAGAAGCAATCAATCAATCAGATTCCAAACTCTCCACCATGGCCAAGACCAAAGAGCTCTCCAAGGATGTCAGGGACAAGATTGTAGACCTACACAAGGCTGGAATGGGCTACAAGACCATCGCCAAGCAGCTTGATGAAAAGGTGACAACAGTTGGTGTGATTATTTGCAAATGGAAGAAACACAAAAGAACTGTCAATCACAAAATCAGCAGGGGATCAAATACTTTTTTCCCTCACTGTATGTGTGTATGTATGTGTGTACATATGTATATATATGTGTATATGTATGTGTATGTGTATTATCTCCCGAGTGGCGCAGTGGTCTACTAGAGATCCTGGTTCAAATCCAGGCTCTGTCGTAGCCGGCCGCGACCGGGAGACCCATGGGGCGGCTCACAATTGGCCCAGCGTCGTCCAGGGTAGGGGAGGGAATGGCCGGCAGGGATGTAGCTCAGTTGGTAGAGCATGGCGTTTGCAACGCCAGGGTTGTGGGTTCGATTCCCACGGGGGGCCAGTATGGAGAAACAAATAAAATAATGTATGCACTCACTCACTCTGGAAAAGAGCGTCTGCTAAATGACGTAAATGTAAATATGTGTGTGTGTGTGTGTGTGTGTATATATATAAAAAACATGGGGGACTGGAAGTGATGCAGACAATTACATTGATGGAAGTTACAATCTATCTGCAATATTAAGCTGATCTACCCCCTTAAAAAAAACAAATAAATAAAATAATAATATTATTACCTGAAAATTGTATGTCATCCAGTCTTCAAATGTCTGCAAAAACCAAATATTGAAATACTGTTAAATATTTAAAAAACCATTGTTATCCATTGAGTGAATTGTTATCCATTGAGAGATATAGAATAGTATACTATCGTGCTAGGTAATTTATTTCTACAACTGTGATGTAACTGAACATCCACTAGGTGGAGCCAGTGGTCCACTCTTGATTAGACACTTAAAATAGAAATTTGTTTGGTAAAAACAGTAGGATAAATACATATATATATATATATATATATATATATATATATATATATATATATATATATATATATAATATTATACTAACATTCTAAATACACACACACACACATAATCAATTGACTAGTAATTTTTCTATAACTGTGATGTAACTGTATATCCACTAGGTGGAGCCAGTGGTCCACTCCTGAGTAGAGACTTGGTTTGGCATTTTCATGGGTTCTGAGACACCTTGAGACATGTCACATAAAATTGACATTTGTTTGGTATAAACAGTAGGATATATACATATGTAGGTAGAGTCCATTCTCGTTTAAAAAAATCAATAACACAACATCTCATTCATTATATACTATATCATTTTATACAATACATTATTAAAAACATTCATTTATAATATACAACATAAATAATATATATATATATATATATATCCCACCATTAAAACAATCAGGTGCATCACAAAGAATGGCATCGATGGTTTTGTCATTGTGGCCCACACATGAAGGACACAACCACACCTAGAATTGGGCTAGGAGACGTGTTTTCTGGAGTTTTCTGTGGTTCATCTCTCTTGAGGTTTCTTGTCGCTCGTATTGTTCACAGGACAAGTCTAACACTTACTTATACTCAGGCAGACCTACCCAGAAATTACTTTTTCATTCTACAAGGGGTCACAAGCTCACTACACAGCAGCTCCATAAGTTCACTACAAAAATTCCCAACTGTTTCACATTTTTCAAACAGTTCAAATTTTAAGTTCAACTAGGTCAGTACACGACACATCAATCACCAGGCCATTACTTTTTATTTCAAACATGTGCTTTACTTCAAAGAAACAGCTGCACTATCAAGTTACAGAAGCACACCCTAAATAGTGAAGAGAACATCCGGACAGGATGTCCTTAAAAGGTCATAAACACAGGACACAGGAAAACTCACCAATCACTTTTTGACAGCAACCGTCTACTATATTCTCTCTCACAGGAGTCTGTGAAACAAGACAGTTGGAGATTGAAACATTGTATGTGTATTCCCTTCCCCAACTGCTCTGTTCACACAGACAAACAAACCAGACTGCAGTTTCCCACGCAAGAATTGACTTAAAATTACTTGATATCTTTCAGAAATACATAATTTCCCCCCCTCATAATTCCATAGGTCTATAGGAGTGTCTCAGGTTTTCATTACAACCATTTCTCGTGCATATTGTATACGGTTTCAATATTGAACTATTAAATCAGTTAACCTCTTACTATCAGATTTGATAAATAACAGATTATAACATGAAAAGCTCAGTGTTGATTTTAAATATAAACATTAACAGTCCACAAAAAGGGTGTGTAAAACAGTATGTTGGCTTGGCTGATAAAAAGGGTAGATTGAATTTCTCTTGGCAGTTGTGGCTCCCAGGTCTACAGCCAATCAAGGACTAGCTACCCATCCCCCACTGCTGCTCTCACCCCCCACCCCCCACCCCATCCCCTGACATGCTGGACTCTCAGGTTCTGTTCAATAAAGTGCAGCACAGCACAGTACAGTACAACTTTATTAGTCCATGTTACAGGGAACAAAGGGAATTTGTCTTTCTGAAGGGGTTGGTCACAGATCTGCCAGTTCAGATCAAATCCCACGTTTTGTTGTCTGGCTCAGGACTCAAACCAGTGACCTTTCAGTTACTGGACTAATTCTCTAACTTCCACCTCCTAACACTTCTAGCATGGGTCTTCCTATGCAAAGTTCCTTTTACACTATCCCATGTGTGGAGAAAACATGAGTCTGTCTCATGATCTGGTAATGATGTAGTCCTGCCTTCAACTTCAAAATCAGTGTCACCCTCAGGTCAAGAAGGCATTACCTCTTGGTCTAATGGTCAAGACACAGGTTTTTCCCATGGGACACCTGGGTACAGATCCCGCCCATGAAATGTGCACACCTCTCCCAAGGCACCACTCCACTGCTTCCACCAGTGTAGTGTTTTTTTGCAAACAGCAACGGTGTAATGCCCCTTTCGTCTCAAACCCGGGTCTCCCTGCCCGTAGGCAAACAAATATATTGTAGTGAATTCAGGGGGTCGCCCCAAACAGGTTTTGAACCTGGGTTCATCAACTGTCAAGCCAACACCTTAAGCGTGTTAGGTTCTAAATGAACCTAGTAACACTCAGGGACGTTTAGTAAAGCTCAAACCAAGTTTATTCACCCATTGGATCATACAGCTGCATAAGACAAAGAACATATTCACACAAGCACTGGTATTTAACCCTTTCTCCTATGCTGAGCCCCTCTTTCCACATCTGAACAGCCAATACATATGTTCTTCCTCACTTCATCTAACCTGACCTCTGCCCAAATTGCTCACTCCTCCCCAACTCACGGCTGTCATGTTGACTTGTACCAGACTGTGTCACTTCTCCTCCAATAGGATCCCTGATGGCTAACAATAACATATCCTGACAGAATGGAAACGTTATACATTCCCCTCTCTCCCTCAGTGACATGAATAAGTCTATTTCATGTTTAGAAGTCAGAACCCAACAAGCGCTACGCCAAGAGGTCCGAACCTCTCGATGTTGTGGCTAGGTGTTGGATTAAGGTCGCTACATTACCCCCTTCCTTGGGGAGAGCATGCCCCCACACTTCTTTATAGCAAGTCTCTCACGTGTACACGCCTCTTTGATGGCCTCACAGGCACTATCCCACTTCTGACACCAATGTAACAAATTAAGGGATAGCTCCAACCGGGACTCGAACCCAGGTCCAGCGACTATCAAGCCAACACCTTATCCATTACACCAAGAGATCAGAAGGTGGTAATTGGTAGGTGTTGGGTTCAGCTTGCTACAGTATATACTTATATAGGGCAATGTGTGATCTGGGAGCGGCAGCACTACCACTAGTGCTCCTGACACAGCCTAACACAATCTTTACCTTCTGAACCTTAAAAACGGACCTAAAGTTAGATAAATTTAGACAAACCACCATGTGAGCAGCAAGTGTAGGGTTAATGGAGTGAAGTGGGGGATGGGTAGGACCACCAGTATCAACTATATGTCTATGAATGCATTACTATTAATGCAGTACTAAAACGGATGGATGCTCTTCATCAACACCATCTCACCTGTGAAACTAGATATCAGCAATCAATCAACAAATTAAATGAAATGAAATGGAGCAAATGAAGACATTAGAACTGCTAAAGGTCAGATATTATATTCTGACACCAATTTCCTACTGGTAGATTTTGTACATGATCTGTCAATCCTGAGAGCAACGCTCTCTCTCCTCCTCTTCCCCCATCTCTCTTTGCTGGGGTGAAGTTTCCCCTAGATACAGATCTAGGATCAGCTTCCCCTCCCCCAAACCTAACAAGGATCATTAGTGGGAGGAATTTAAACCTGATCCAAAGCCAGTGTCTATTTGGGAAACTTGTCCCCTCCCCCGTCAACTCTACATGTGGATGCTGCTTCCTCCATCTCACCATGTTCACAAAGAAAACGGCAGTGTATTTCAGCTGTAAGTATTTTGAAGTGACTAGCTATATTATTTGAATTGAATTGACCTAGCTTCATTATTATTCAACAATAACTGGGCCAATGTCGCCGTAGCAGCAGTGGTGGTTCTAGAACGTTCCCAGTGGGAGGGGCCAGGCTGGGGCCAGTTGTACTGTTAGAGGGGCCAGTTACATCACACATTATTGTTGTCATGTCGTTTTCTTCACTGCATTGCAGACATTAATAGACAAATGACCATGTTTATAATCATTCAACTATTTATTATTTGCATTTACATTTTGACATTTGCATTACATATTCACTATCAGGTACATCAACTGTATTCTACGGTTGTTGTGGTTTCTTGCAAAAATATCCGCAAATTCATCTGGATTCAAGGCCTTTGCCCTCCTTGACTCAATACTTAATACACCTAAATTGCTTAATCTCTCATCTGACATTGTGGACCTAAGATACGTTTTCACCAGTTTAAGTGCAGAAAAACTCTGTTCACAAGAAGCGGTACTAACAGGGATTGAAACAGCTATTCTGCACAGTTTAAAGAGCTGAAAGAAAACTTCTTTACAAGGCTGAATGAATAATGCTATCTCTACTACACTGGAGGGTCTCTGCATGCCACTCTGGATTTTCCTTTGTCAAATTCTTCTGAACTGATGTAGTTCATGCCCCAAGTCCTCAATATTTGATTCATACATTCTAGCAAATGGAAACAGGGACTTCTCTTTGAGAAATGCATCACTTTTGGGGTTTAGAGTTTGGACGCCATTCATTATGTCACAGTTTCTGCTAGAGAACCGTCTGTTGAGCTCATTGAGCATCTGATCTAAGACAGGGTAGAAAAAGGTTGTAGGAAAACTCTCTTGATCTATTTCTGAATCTGACCTCTGACCTACTGTACTGAGTACACAGTCTCCATTAAATTGAGAGCTTTTTTGGTGGTTTTGCAGGGGGCTGTATTGCAGTATCACATTGCTCAGCTGTGTTCAACACTTCATTCCATAGGTCATCAGAAAATGACTCATCCCTGTAGTCATTCAAAGTTTGAACTAAGGCTTCAACTAAATCAACAGCCTTTGACAGGTCAAGTGATGAAGACTGTAGCATCTCTGATAGAAATGTTGCTTCTCCAAAAACGTTATGGAGTGGAACAAGGAACACAATGAATTGTAAATCTATCTGTGCAAGCAGACCTCGTGCCTCAACAGATCTGTCACCGTTGTGTTCTTGGACTATGTCTTGCAGGACTCGCTTAACGGCAGGCAATCTATCCATAATAGTATGTAGAGCCATATATCGACATGCCCAGCGAGTGTCACTTAGTCTCTGAAGCTCTCTAGGTGCACCTGGGTACATCTCTCTTTGTACGCTAAGCCATTTTTGATGCACATGTATGACCCAGATGTGAAGACATACAGTCTTTCTAGTAAGGAGAAGAACTGTCCTACCTCAGGGACAGCTTTGACTGTATCCACTAAAACTAAGTGTAGACAGTGTGCACTGCAGTGGAGGTAAAAGGCTTTGCTTGTTCTTTAATGCGTTGCCTGGACGCCTGAATGCTGCCACTCATAACTGAAGCACCGTCATATGCTTGGCCTACTAGGTTGGTTTTGTATTCAAGACCACGACTTTCTAATATGTGTATGATTTAGTCAGTAAGCCCTGCTGCATCTACTGGATCAGCCGATTCAAAGTGGAGACAGCTCTCATGGACAGCTCCACTGAAATAGTACCTGAGTACTGGAGATATCTGATCCTTTAAGCCCTGCTGCATCTAGTGGATCAGCCGATTAAAAGTGGAGACAGCTCTCATGGACAGCTCCACTGAAATAGTACCTGAGTACTGGAGATATCTGATCCTTTTGTTTTAACATATTTTGTTTTCCGTCTGCCATTATGCTGAAGACCTCACTGTCTTCCACTTCTTCTATCATCTCTGTTGGAACCATGTCTGCCAAACGACTCAGAACCTCATTCTGAATCCCTTTGCTTGTGTATTTTGCATTATGAATGGAAGTCAACCTTTTTTCCACAGTTGTGTCATGCTTAGCTATTGTTTCTAGGATTGCCATGAAGTTCCCTTTATTATCAGACTCTGCAGACTCATCGTGTCCTCTTTGTGCAATGTTTTGTGTGGCTGTAAGTAGTAGTACTTCTCCTATTGTTTTAATATTGTCCCCATTTTCTTGAACCTGTTTGTCGTGTTCCTTGTTTAGGGCATTTACCAGTGTTGCATTACTTTTTACAGCTTTCTGATTGACTCTCCATGTAATCATTGCTTGTTTGTGCCGCTCAGCCCTTGCATGAATTGCAAATTCCCCCTCTTTGTAAGTTGCCTTCTTCCAGTTGTTAAAACCCCATTTTGAATCCAATCCAGTCTCTGAGACAGGCGTAACAAACCACAAGAGTCTGATTTCTTTGAATATTGAAGCCAGGGGTGGATGTGGTACCAGGCCGCCTTGAAGCTCCTCCTCCTGTCCCCCATCAGAGTTATTGGGTCCATGTTCATCACTGGCTGCACCGGTGGCTCCTCCCGGGATTGGCTGACATCACTCTCAGTCTCTCCAATGGTCTTCCTGCTGTCTCTCTCTGCTCTCTCTTGCTCTCTCCACACCTGAACCCTCTGGCTCTGTCTGACTTTCTGCCTTGTCTTTTCTTTGGAAGAAACATGAGGTCCTTTTTTCTCTTCGTGTTGGTGACAACTATAGAGCAAAAGCAATGGGGACCAAGCTTATTCATTCATTTACTGAAAATAACTGACTCGCTAGGTAGCTAGCTTTCATGTCTAACCTTTTAACGGTACAATGCGTTTACTGAGTGTGGTTTAAGTAAAAGCACTCAGCAACATGCGTTTTTGATCAAATATTATACCCTTTTTCATATTGCCATACATTTTCGATGCCTGACTGTTAGAATTAGCTACAAAACTAAACCAAAAACAATGCAAACGAATACATAGCCCAGGATTCAAGCCAATTCCTTCATTAATTCACAAAGAAAGTAACAAACGGACAGGTTAACTTTAGCTGATCTAACGTTACACTTCTGCAATGCATTTAATAGTTAACGATGTTACAAATACAACATATTCAACATGTTGCTCACCTCTCTTTATTTCCTTCTTCTTGCTTGAACGATATTATTCGCGCCGAATGTCTTTCAACTTCTGATTAGAAAAAAACTTGCAGATCCATGTGGTACGATACTGTTGTGTTCCGCCTAAAGGAGTCCCACTAGAAAATGTGTTGGGTTACTTTAGTGTTCCGCTTTGCCACTGTCTAATAACGGATGTAAAAAAAAAAAAAAAAAAAAAAAAAAAAACATGATCGCAAAAATGTGTTCTGTGATAATTATTTCAGACTCTGCATATAGAGGAGCCGCAAGGGGGTCCAAGCTTGTTGTCACAGGGGCACTGCCCCCCCCCCCCCCCCCCCCCCCCCAGAACCGCTAGTGTCTGACAGCCCTTCTTCGGTCTCGGCGGATGCTAGCTCAGAAGAAGCGCCAGCATGATTCAGAATGGTGATGTACAAGCGTATAACTAAAATCCAAGAGACACTTTCTGAACGCCTCAGCAAAATTGATGTGCTGGTCGATAAACTCCACGAAGACCAGAAAGTCACAAAGGGAACGAGTGACAAAGTTACAAAAAGATCATGCTAACCAACAGGCTGCCATCCTGGACGTCCGCGAGGAAGTGGATAAAAAGCACAAGAAGTTGGAAGACGCCATCTCTAAACTTGAGGAGAAATTCGATTCTTATGAACATTTCCAAAAGTGATCGAATTTGAGATTTCACGGTTTCCCAGAGGCCGTGGAGGGAAGAGACGCCATCTCCTTTCTACAGGAATGGATTCCCAAAATTCTGGATCTACCCCCTTCCGGGCACCCACTGGGAATGGAGAGGGCCCATCACACCCTACAGAGGCGGCTGCCTGGCCAGGTTGCACCCAGGGCATTTGTCATTACATTTCAACGGTACCAGGACACTGTCCATATCCTCTCTGCTGCCCGAGCAAAGGGAGAGCTCAAGTACGGAGATGCCAGAATGATGATCTTTCCGGATCTTTCTCCCATACTACACAAGAGGAGGATGGCTTTCTCCCCACTGAAGAGGCTTCTGCGGCAGGCTGGCACGGCATACGGCCTGCTGCTACCCGACGACTTTGTGGAAGTAAACCAAGAATGGTGAGCGCACATTTGACTCTGTGAAGACGGCTGAAAAATACATGAGGAAAGAACTCCCTGACTTGTTCCCGTCTACTACATCAGGAGGAACTGTCTTTTGAACTTGGATACAGTGGATAGTGAACTGTTAGAACATGAGGATACAACCAAATGACTCATAGGATCGGCTGGCTGGCTGGCTAGATGGCTAGCACCATAATGACAGGCCAGGTAAAGTTGGATCATAGCTAATGTTTGACTGGCTGGCTGGCTAGCGCCATAATGACAGGCCAGATAAAGTTGGATCATAGCTAATGTTGACTGGCTGGCTGGCTAGATGGCTAGCACCATAATGACAGGCCAGGTAAAGTTGGATCATAGCTAATGTTGCCTGCGCTATTTAGCCAGCTCGCTAAGTTTACCAGGGTGTTACTATAGCTACAGCCACTACTATGCCAGGTAGTTACATTTTCTTTCTGTATACTTTTACTTTACCCATAGAGGTCCAGTCGGGTTTGGTTAAATTGTGATGTGGCTTTTGAGCTGGGTTTCAAGCCTAACTGCGTTGTTATATTACTTCAGGAATTTTTAGCTACTATTACGTTTGCTGGCTTGTAGTGATACTGAGGCAGGGAGAAGCTACTCACTGGCTGGTACACCTAATTGCCAGCTAGCTGATAGCTGTACAGTTGTGTGTGTGTGTACATGTGTATATAAATATATATAATGGGGGGTTGGGAGGGTGAACTCATGAGGATGGTGATTGTTTAACTAATTGTCTCTATTTTATATTTGAGGGATGATAGTTATCATCTGGTAAAGGTTTTCATTTATTCATCATAGCTTGATGTCTTTTTTCCTGTGCTGCTTGGGTGCGTTGTTTCACAGCGCAGGTTTCAGGGCGCCTTGGTGCTTTATCTTGGCCAGGTCGCAGTTGGAAATGAGAACTTGTTCTCAACTGGCTTCTCACCTGGTTAAATAAAGGGGAAATAAAAATAAAAAAAATAAAATGCCGATTGGTTGACGTTTGTGT
>NW_028165653.1:0-92000 GCF_964263955.1 Coregonus lavaretus | reverse complement strand
CCACGTTGTCCTTATGCGCTCATCTCGTCGTCCTTCTGCACTCATCTCGTCGTCGTCCCACGTTGTCCTTCTGCGCTCATCTCGTCATCCTTATGCGCTCATCTCGTTGTCGTCTCACGTTGTCCTTCTGCGCTCATCTCGTCGTTGTCCCACGTTGTCCTTCTGCGCTCATCTCGTCATCCTTCTGCGCTCATCTCGTCGTCGTCCCACGTTGTCCTTCTGCGCTCATCTCGTCATCCTTCTGCGCTCATCTCGTTGTCGTCCCATTTTGTCCTTCTGGGCTCATCTCGTCGTCGTCCCACATTGTCCTTCTGCGCTCATCTCGTCGTCCTTCTGCGCTCATCTCGTCGTCGTCCCACGTTGTCCATCTCGTCATCCTTCTGCGCTCATCTCGTCGTCGTCCCACGTTGTCCTTCTGCGCTCATCTCGTCGTCCTCCCACGTTGTCCTTCTGCGCTCATCTCGTCGTCGCCCCGCGTTGTCCTTCTGCTCTCATCTCGTCGTCCTTCTGCGCTCATCTCGTCGGCATCCCACGTTGTCCTTCTGCGCTCATCTCGTCGTCCTTCTGCGCTCATCTCGTCGTCGTCCCACGTTGTCCTTCTGCGCTCATCTCGTCATCCTTCTGCGCTCATCTCGTCGTCGTCCCATTTTGTCCTTCTGCGCTCATCTCGTCGTTGTCCCAAGTTGTCCTTCTGCGCTCATCTCGTCGTCCTTCTGCGCTCATCTCGTCGTCGTCCCACGTTGTCCTTCTGCTCTCATCTCGTCATCCTTCTGCGCTCATCTCGTCGTCGTCCCACGTTGTCCTTCTGCGCTCATCTCGTTGTCGTCCCACGATGTCCTTCTGCGCTCATCTCGTCGTCGTCCAACGTTGTCCTTCTGCGCTCATCTCGTCGTCCTTCTGCGCTCATCTCGTTGTCGTCCCACGTTGTCCTTCTGCGCTCACCCGTCGTCTTCCCACGTTGTCCTTCTGCGCTCATCTCATCGTCGTCCCACGTTGTCCTTCTGCGCTCATCTCATCGTCGTCCCACGTTGTCCTTCTGCGCTCATCTCGTCGTCCTTCTGCGCTCATCTCATCGTCGTCCCACGTTGTCCTTCTGCGCTCATCTCGTCGTCGTCCCACGTTGTCCTTATGCGCTCATCTCGTCGTCGTCCCACGTTGTCCTTCTGCGCTCATCTCGTCGTCGTCCCACGTTGTCCTTCTGCTCCCATCTCGTCGTCGTCCCACGTTGTCCTTCTGCGCTCCTCTCGTCGTCCTTCTGCGCTCATCTCGTTGTCGTCCCACGTTGTCCTTCTGCGCTCATCTCGTCGTCCTTCTGCGCTCATCTCGTCGGCGTCCCACGTTGTCCTTCTGCGCTCATCTCGTCGTCCTTCTGGACTCATCTCGTCAACGTCCCACGTTGTCCTTCTGCGCTCATCTCGTCATCCTTCTGCGCTCATCTCGTCGTCGTCCCATGTTGTCCTTCTGCGCTCATCTCGTCGTTGTCCCACGTTGTCCTTCTGCGCTCATCTCGTCGTCCTTCTGCGCTCATCTCGTCGTCGTCCCACGTTGTCCTTCTGCGCTCATCTCGTCGTCGTCCCACGTTGTCCTTCTGCGCTCATCTCGTCGTCGTCCCCGTTGTCCTTCTGTGCTCATCTCGTCGTCGTCCCACGTTGTCCTTCTGCGCTCATCTCCTCGTCCTTCTGCGCTCATCTCGTCGTCGTCCCACGTTGTCCTTCTGCGCTCATCTCGTCATCCTTCTGCGCTCATCTCGTCGTCGTCCCACGTTGTCCTTCTGCGCTCATCTCGTCGTCGTCCCACGTTGTCCTTCTGCGCTCATCGTCCCACGTTGTCCTTCTGCGCTCATCTCGTCGTCCTTCTGCGCTCATCTCGTCGGCGTCCCACGTTGTCCTTCTGCGCTCATCTCGTCGTCCTTCTGCACTCATCTCGTCGTCGTCAAACGTTGTCCTTCTGCGCTCATCTCGTCATCCTTCTGCGCTCATCTCGTCGTCGTCCCATGTTGTCCTTCTGCGCTCATCTCGTTGTCGTCCAACGTTGTCCTTCTGCGCTCATCTCGTCGTCCTTCTGCGCTCATCTCGTTGTCGTCCCACTTTGTCCTACTGCGCTCATCTCGTCGTCCTTCTGCACTCATCTCGTCGTCGTCAAACGTTGTCCTTCTGCGCTCATCTCGTCATCCTTCTGCGCTCATCTCGTCGTCGTCCCACGTTGTCCTTCTGCGGTCATCTCATCGTCGTCCCACGTTGTCCTTCTGCGCTCATCTCGTCGTCCTTCTGCGCTCATCTCGTCGTCATCCCACGTTGTCCATCTGCGCTCATTTCGTCGTCATCCCACGTTGTCCTTCTGCGCTCATCTCGTCGTCCTTCTGCGCTCATCTCGTCGTCGTCCCACGTTATCCTTCTGCGCTCATCTCGTCGTCGTCCCACGTTGTCCTTCTGCGCTCATCTCGTCGTCATCCCACGTTGTCCTTCTGCGCTCATCTCGTCGTCGTCCCACGTTGTCCTTCTGCGCTCATCTCGTCGTCGTCCCACGTTGTCCTTCTGCGCTCATCTCGTATTCGTCCCCGTTGTCCTTCTGTGCTCATCTCGTCGTCGTCCCACGTTGTCCTTCTGCGCTCATCTCCTCGTCCTTCTGCGCTCATCTCGTCGTCGTCCCACGTTGTCCTTCTGCGCTCATCTCGTCGTCGTCCCACGTTGTCCTTCTGCGCTCATCTCGTCGTCCTTCTGCGCTCATCTCGTCGGCGTCCCACGTTGTCCTTCTGCGCTCATCTCGTCGTCCTTCTGCACTCATCTCGTCGTCGTCAAACGTTGTCCTTCTGCGCTCATCTCGTCATCCTTCTGCGCTCATCTCGTCGTCGTCCCATGTTGTCCTTCTGCGCTCATCTCGTTGTCGTCCAACGTTGTCCTTCTGCGCTCATCTCGTCGTCCTTCTGCGCTCATCTCGTTGTCGTCCCACTTTGTCCTACTGCGCTCACCCGTCGTCGTCCCACGTTGTCCTTCTGCGCTCATCTCATCGTCATCCCACGTTGTCCTTCTGCGCTCATCTCGTCGTCCTTCTGCGCTCATCTCGTCGTCATCCCACGTTGTCCATCTGCGCTCATTTCGTTGTCATCCCACGTTGTCCTTCTGCACTCATCTCGTCGTCCTTCTGCGCTCATCTCGTCGTCGTCCCACGTTATCCTTCTGCGCTCATCTCGTCGTCGTCCCACGTTGTCCTTCTGCGCTCATCTCGTCGTCGTCCCACGTTGTCCTTCTGCGCTCATCTCGTCGTCGTCCCACGTTGTCCTTCTGCGCTCATCTCGTCATCCTTCTGCGCTCATCTCGTCGTCGTCCCACGTTGTCCTTCTGCGCTCATCTCGTTGTCGTCCCACGTTGTCCTACTGCGCAAATCTCGTTGTCGTCCAACGTTGTCCTTCTGCGCTCATCTCGTCGTCCTTCTGCGCTCATTTCGTTGTCGTCCCACTTTGTCCTACTGCGCTCAGCCGTCGTCGTCCCACGTTGTCCTTCTGCGCTCATCTCATCGTCGTCCCACGTTGTCCTTCTGCGCTCATCTCGTCGTCGTCCCACGTTGTCCTTCTGCGCTCATCTCGTCGTCGTCCCCGTTGTCCTTCTGTGCTCATCTCGTCGTCGTCCCACGTTGTCCTTCTGCGCTCATCTCGTCGTCCTTCTGCGCTCATCTCGTCGTCGTCCCACATTGTCCTTCTGCGCTCATCTCGTCATCCTTCTGCGCTCATCTCGTCGTCGTCCCACGTTGTCCTTCTGCGCTCATCTCGTCGTCGTCCCACGTTGTCCTTCTGCGCTCATCTCGTCGTCGTCCCACGTTGTCCTTCTGCGCTCATCTCGTCGTCCTTCTGCGCTCATCTCGTCGGCGTCCCACGTTGTCCTTCTGCGCTCATCTCGTTGTCCTTCTGCACTCATCTCGTCGTCGTCAAACGTTGTCCTTCTGCGCTCATCTCATCATCCTTCTGCGCTCATCTCGTCGTCGTCCCATGTTGTCCTTCTGCGCTCATCTCGTCGTTGTCCCACGTTGTCCTTCTGCGCTCATCTCGTCATCCTTCTGCGCTCAATTCGTCGTCGTCCCACGTTGTCCTTCTGCGCTCATCTCGTCATCCTTCTGCGCTCATCTCGTTGTCGTCCCATGTTGTCCTTCTGGGCTCATCTCGTCGTCGTCCCACATTGTCCTTCTGCGCTCATCTCGTCGTCCTTCTGCGCTCATCTCGTCGTCGTCCCACGTTGTCCTTCTGCGCTCATCTCGTCATCCTTCTGCGCTCATCTCGTCGTCGTCCCACGTTGTCCTTCTGCGCTCATCTCGTCGTCGTCCCACGTTGTCCTTCTGCGCTCATCTCGTCGTCGTCCCACGTTGTCCTTCTGATCTCATCTCGTCGTCCTTCTGCGCTCATCTCGTCGGCATCCCACGTTGTCCTTCTGCGCTCATCTCGTCGTCCTTCTGCGCTCATCTCGTCGTCGTCCCACGTTGTCCTTCTGCGCTCATCTCGTCGTCGTCCCACGTTGTCCTTCTGCGCTCATCTCGTCGTCGTCTAACGTTGTCATTCTGCGCTAGTCTCGTCGTCGTCCCACGTTGTCCTTCTGCTCCCATCTCGTCATCGTCCCACGTTGTCCTTCTGCGCTCATCTCGTCGTCCTTCTGCGCTCATCTCGTCGTCGTCCAACGTTGTCCTTCTGCGCTCATCTCGTCCTCCTTCTGCGCTCATCTCGTTGTCGTCCCACGTTGTCCTTCTGCGCTCACCCGTCGTCGTCCCACGTTGTCCTTCTGCGCTCATCTCATCGTCGTCCCACGTTGTTTTTCTGCTCTCTTCTCGTCGTCCTTCTGCGCTCATCTCGTCGTCGTCCCACGTTGTCCTTCTGCGCTCATCTCGTCGTCGTCCCACGTTGTCCTTCTGCGCTCATCTCGTCGTCGTCCCACGTTGTCCTTCTGCGCTCATCTCGTCGTCGTCCCACGTTGTCCTTCTGCACCCATCTCGTCGTCGTCCCATGTTGTCCTTCTGCGCTCATCTCGTCGTCCTTCTGCGCTCATCTCGTCGTCGTCCCACGTTGTCCTTCTGCGCTCATCTCGTCATCCCTCTGCGTTCATCTCGTCGTCGTCCCACGTTGTCCTTCTGCGCTCATCTCGTCGTCGTCCCACGTTGTCCTTCTGCGCTCATCTCGTCGTCGTCCCACGTTGTCCTTCTGCGCTCATCTCGTCGTCCTTCTGCGCTCATCTCGTCGGCGTCCCACGTTGTCCTTCTGTGCTCATCTCGTCGTCCTTCTGCACTCATCTCGTCGTCGTCCCACGTTGTCCTTCTGCGCTCATCTCGTCATCCTTCTGCGCTCATCTCGTCGTCATCCCATGTTGTCCTTCTGCGCTCATCTCGTCGTCGTCCCACATTGTCCTTCTGCGCTCATCTCGTCATCCTTCTGCGCTCATCTCGTTGTCGTCCCATGTTGTCCTTCTGGGCTCATCTCGTCGTCGTCCCACGTTGTCCTTCTGCGCTCATCTCGTCGTCCTTCTGCGCTCATCTCGTCGTCGTCCCACGTTGTCCTTCTGCGCTCATCTCGTCATCCTTCTGCGCTCATCTCGTCGTCGTCCCACGTTGTCCTTCTGCGCTCATCTCGTCGTCGTCCCACGTTGTCCTTTTGCGCTCATCTCGTCGTCGTCCCGCCTTGTCCTTCTGCTCTCATCTCGTCGTCCTTCTGCGCTCATCTCGTCGGCATCCCACGTTGTCCTTCTGCGCTCATCTCGTCGTCCTTCTGCGCTCATCTCGTCGTCGTCCCACGTTGTCCTTCTGCGCTCATCTCGTCATCCTTCTGCGCTCATCTCGTCGTCGTCCCATTTTGTCCTTCTGCGCTCATCTCGTCGTTGTCCCAAGTTGTCCTTCTGCGCTCATCTCGTCGTCCTTCTGCGCTCATCTCGTCGTCGTCCCACGTTGTCCTTCTGCGCTCATCTCGTCATCCTTCTGCGCTCATCTCGTCGTCGTCCCACATTGTCCTTCTGCGCTCATCTCGTTGTCGTCCCACGTTGTCCTTCTGCGCTCATCTCGTCGTCGTCCAACGTTGTCCTTCTGCGCTCATCTCGTCGTCCTTCTGCGCTCATCTCGTTGTCGTCCCACGTTGTCCTTCTGGGCTCACCCGTCGTCGTCCCACGTTGTCCTTCTGCGCTCATCTCATCGTCGTCCCACATTGTCCTTCTGCGCTCATCTCATCGTCGTCCCACGTTGTCCTTCTGCGCTCATCTCGTCGTCCTTCTGCGCTCATCTCATCGTCGTCCCACGTTGTCCTTCTGCGCTCATCTCGTCGTCGTCCCACGTTGTCCTTATGCGCTCATCTCGTCGTCGTCCCACGTTGTCCTTCTGCGCTCATCTCGTCGTCGTCCCACGTTGTCCTTCTGCTCCCATCTCGTCGTCGTCCCACGTTGTCCTTCTGCGCTCATCTCGTCGTCCTTCTGCGCTCATCTCAACGTCGTCCCACGTTGTCCTTCTGCGCTCATCTCGTCATCCTTCTGCGCTCATCTCGTCGTCGTCCCACGTTGTCCTTCTGCGCTCATCTCGTCGTCGTCCCACGTTGTCCTTCTGCGCTCATCTCGTCGTCGTCCCGCGTTGTCCTTCTGCTCTCATCTCGTCGTCCTTCTGTGCTCATCTCGTCGGCATCCCACGTTGTCCTTCTGCGCTCATCTCGTCGTCCTTCTGCGCTCATCTCGTCGTCGTCCCACGTTGTCCTTCTGCGCTCATCTCGTCATCCTTCTGCGCTCATCTCGTCGTCGTCCCATTTTGTCCTTCTGCGCTCATCTCGTCGTTGTCCCAAGTTGTCCTTCTGTGCTCATCTCGTCGTCGTCCCACGTTGTCCTTCTGCGCTCATCTCGTCGTCCTTCTGCGCTCATCTCGTCGTCGTCCCACGTTGTCCTTCTGCGCTCATCTCGTCATCCTTCTGCGCTCATCTCGTCGTCGTCCCACGTTGTCCTTCTGCGCTCATCTCGTCGTCGTCCCACGTTGTCCTTCTGCGCTCATCTCGTCGTCGTCCCACGTTGTCCTTCTGCGCTCATCTCGTCGTCCTTCTGCGCTCATCTCGTCGGCGTCCCACGTTGTCCTTCTGCGCTCATCTCGTTGTCCTTCTGCACTCATCTCGTCGTCGTCAAACGTTGTCCTTCTGCGCTCATCTCGTCATCCTTCTGCGCTCATCTCGTCGTCGTCCCATGTTGTCCTTCTGCGCTCATCTCGTCGTTGTCCCACGTTGTCCTTCTGCGCTCATCTCGTCATCCTTCTGCGCTCAATTCGTCGTCGTCCCACGTTGTCCTTCTGCGCTCATCTCGTCATCCTTCTGCGCTCATCTCGTTGTCGTCCCATGTTGTCCTTCTGGGCTCATCTCGTCGTCGTCCCACGTTGTCCTTCTGCGCTCATCTCGTCGTCCTTCTGCGCTCATCTCGTCGTCGTCCCACGTTGTCCTTCTGCGCTCATCTCGTCATCCTTCTGCGCTCATCTCGTCGTCGTCCCACGTTGTCCTTCTGCGCTCATCTCGTCGTCGTCCCACGTTGTCCTTCTGCGCTCATCTCGTCGTCGTCCCACGTTGTCCTTCTGATCTCATCTCGTCGTCCTTCTGCGCTCATCTCGTCGGCATCCCACGTTGTCCTTCTGCGCTCATCTCGTCGTCCTTCTGCGCTCATCTCGTCGTCGTCCCACGTTGTCCTTCTGCGCTCATCTCGTCGTCGTCCCACGTTGTCCTTCTGCGCTCATCTCGTCGTCGTCTAACGTTGTCATTCTGCGCTCATCTCGTCGTCGTCCCACGTTGTCCTTCTGCTCCCATCTCGTCATCGTCCCACGTTGTCCTTCTGCGCTCATCTCGTCGTCCTTCTGCGCTCATCTCGTCGTCGTCCAACGTTGTCCTTCTGCGCTCATCTCGTCCTCCTTCTGCGCTCATCTCGTTGTCGTCCCACGTTGTCCTTCTGCGCTCACCCGTCGTCGTCCCACGTTGTCCTTCTGCGCTCATCTCATCGTCGTCCCACGTTGTTTTTCTGCTCTCTTCTCGTCGTCCTTCTGCGCTCATCTCGTCGTCGTCCCACGTTGTCCTTCTGCGCTCATCTCGTCGTCGTCCCACGTTGTCCTTCTGCGCTCATCTCGTCGTCGTCCCACGTTGTCCTTCTGCGCTCATCTCGTCGTCGTCCCACGTTGTCCTTCTGCACCCATCTCGTCGTCGTCCCATGTTGTCCTTCTGCGCTCATCTCGTCGTCCTTCTGCGCTCATCTCGTCGTCGTCCCACGTTGTCCTTCTGCGCTCATCTCGTCATCCCTCTGCGCTCATCTCGTCGTCGTCCCACGTTGTCCTTCTGCGCTCATCTCGTCGTCGTCCCACGTTGTCCTTCTGCGCTCATCTCGTCGTCGTCCCACGTTGTCCTTCTGCGCTCATCTCGTCGTCCTTCTGCGCTCATCTCGTCGGCGTCCCACGTTGTCCTTCTGCGCTCATCTCGTCGTCCTTCTGCACTCATCTCGTCGTCGTCCCACGTTGTCCTTCTGCGCTCATCTCGTCATCCTTCTGCGCTCATCTCGTCGTCATCCCATGTTGTCCTTCTGCGCTCATCTCGTCGTCGTCCCACATTGTCCTTCTGCGCTCATCTCGTCATCCTTCTGCGCTCATCTCGTTGTCGTCCCATGTTGTCCTTCTGGGCTCATCTCGTCGTCGTCCCACGTTGTCCTTCTGCGCTCATCTCGTCGTCCTTCTGCGCTCATCTCGTCGTCGTCCCACGTTGTCCTTCTGCGCTCATCTCGTCATCCTTCTGCGCTCATCTCGTCGTCGTCCCACGTTGTCCTTCTGCGCTCATCTCGTCGTCGTCCCACGTTGTCCTTTTGCGCTCATCTCGTCGTCGTCCCGCCTTGTCCTTCTGCTCTCATCTCGTCGTCCTTCTGCCCTCATCTCGTCGGCATCCCACGTTGTCCTTCTGCGCTCATCTCGTCGTCCTTCTGCGCTCATCTCGTCGTCGTCCCAAGTTGTCCTTCTGCGCTCATCTCGTCATCCTTCTGCGCTCATCTCGTCGTCGTCCCATTTTGTCCTTCTGCGCTCATCTCGTCGTTGTCCCAAGTTGTCCTTCTGCGCTCATCTCGTCGTCCTTCTGCGCTCATCTCGTCGTCGTCCCACGTTGTCCTTCTGAGCTCATCTCGTCATCCTTCTGCGCTCATCTCGTCGTCGTCCCACATTGTCCTTCTGCGCTCATCTCGTTGTCGTCCCACGTTGTCCTTCTGCGCTCATCTCGTCGTCGTCCAACGTTGTCCTTCTGCGCTCATCTCGTCGTCCTTCTGCGCTCATCTCGTTGTCGTCCCACGTTGTCCTTCTGGGCTCACCCGTCGTCGTCCCACGTTGTCCTTCTGCGCTCATCTCATCGTCGTCCCACGTTGTCCTTCTGCGCTCATCTCATCGTCGTCCCACGTTGTCCTTCTGCGCTCATCTCGTCGTCCTTCTGCGCTCATCTCATCGTCGTCCCACGTTGTCCTTCTGCGCTCATCTCGTCGTCGTCCCACGTTGTCCTTATGCGCTCATCTCGTCGTCGTCCCACGTTGTCCTTCTGCGCTCATCTCGTCGTCGTCCCACGTTGTCCTTCTGCTCCCATCTCGTCGTCGTCCCACGTTGTCCTTCTGCGCTCATCTCGTCGTTCTTCTGCGCTCATCTCAACGTCGTCCCACGTTGTCCTTCTGCGCTCATCTCGTCATCCTTCTGCGCTCATCTCGTCGTCGTCCCACGTTGTCCTTCTGCGCTCATCTCGTCGTCGTCCCACGTTGTCCTTCTGCGCTCATCTCGTCGTCGTCCCGCGTTGTCCTTCTGCTCTCATCTCGTCGTCCTTCTGCGCTCATCTCGTCGGCATCCCACGTTGTCCTTCTGCGCTCATCTCGTCGTCCTTCTGCGCTCATCTCGTCGTCGTCCCACGTTGTCCTTCTGCGCTCATCTCGTCATCCTTCTGCGCTCATCTCGTCGTCGTCCCATTTTGTCCTTCTGCGCTCATCTCGTCGTTGTCCCAAGTTGTCCTTCTGCGCTCATCTCGTCGTCCTTCTGCGCTCATCTCGTCGTCGTCCCACGTTGTCCTTCTGCGCTCATCTCGTCATCCTTCTGCGCTCATCTTGTCTTCGTCCCACATTGTCCTTCTGCGCTCATCTCGTTGTCGTCCCACGTTGTCCTTCTGCGCTCATCTCGTCGTCGTCCAACGTTGTCCTTCTGCGCTCATCTCGTCGTCCTTCTGCGCTCATCTCGTTGTCGTCCCACGTTGTCCTTCTGCGCTCACCCGTCGTCGTCCCACGTTGTCCTTCTGCGCTCATCTCATCGTCGTCCCACGTTGTCCTTCTGCGCTCATCTCATCGTCGTCCCACGTTGTCCTTCTGCGCTCATCTCGTCGTCCTTCTGCGCTCATCTCATCGTCGTCCCACGTTGTCCTTCTGCGCTCATCTCGTCGTCGTCCCACGTTGTCCTTATGCGCTCATCTCGTCGTCGTCCCACGTTGTCCTTCTGCGCTCATCTCGTCGTCGTCCCACGTTGTCCTTCTGCTCCCATCTCGTCGTCGTCCCACGTTGTCCTTCTGCGCTCATCTCGTCGTCCTTCTGCGCTCATCTCGTTGTCGTCCCACGTTGTCCTTCTGCGCTCATCTCGTCGTCCTTCTGTGCTCATCTCGTCGGCGTCCCACGTTGTCCTTCTGCGCTCATCTCGTCGTCCTTCTGCACTCATCTCGTCGTCGTCCCACGTTGTCCTTCTGCGCTCATCTCGTCATCCTTCTGCGCTCATCTCGTCGTCGTCCCATGTTGTCCTTCTGCGCTCATCTCGTCGTTGTCCCACGTTGTCCTTCTGCGCTCATCTCGTCGTCCTTCTGCGCTCATCTCGTCGTCGTCCCACGTTGTCCTTCTGCGCTCATCTCGTCATCCTTGTGCGCTCATCTCGTCGTCGTCCCATGTTGTCCTTCTGCGCTCATCTCATTGTCGTCCCACGTTGTCCTTCTGCGCTCATCTCGTTGTCGTCCAACGTTGTCCTTCTGCGCTCATCTCGTCGTCCTTCTGCGCTTATCTCGTTGTCGTCCCACTTTGTCCTACTGTGCTCACCCGTCGTCGTCCCACGTTGTCCTTCTGCGCTCATCTCATCGTCGTCCCACGTTGTCCTTCTGCGCTCATCTCGTCGTCCTTCTGCGCTGATCTCGTCGTCATCCGACGTTGTCCATCTGCGCTCATTTCGTCGTCATCCCACGTTGTCCTTCTGCGCTCATCTCGTCGTCCTTCTGCGCTCATCTCGTCGTCGTCCCACGTTATCCTTCTGCGCTCATCTCGTCGTCGTCCCACGTTGTCCTTCTGCGCTCATCTCGTCGTCGTCCCACGTTGTCCTTCTGCGCTCATCTCGTCGTCGTCCCACGTTGTCCTTCTGCGCTCATCTCGTCGTCGTCCCACGTTGTCCTTCTGCGCTCATCTCGTCGTCGTCCCCGTTGTCCTTCTGTGCTCATCTCGTCGTCGTCCCACGTTGTCCTTCTGCGCTCATCTCGTCGTCGTCCCACGTTGTCCTTCTGCGCTCATCTCGTCGTCGTCCCAAGTTGTCCTTCTGCGCCCATCTCGTCGTCGTCCCACGTTGTCCTTCTGCGCTCATCTCGTCGTCCTTCTGCGCTCATCTCGTCGTCGTCCCACGTTGTCCTTCTGCGCTCATCTCGTCGTCATCCCACGTTGTTCTTCTGCGATCATCTCGTCGTCGTACCACGTTGTCCTTCTGCGCTCATCTCGTCGTCCTTCTGCGCTCATCTCGTCGTCGTACCACGTTGTCCTTCTGCGCTCATCTCGTCATCCTTCTGCGCTCATCTCGTCGTCGTCCCACGTTGTCCTTCTGCGCTCATCTCGTCGTCGTCCCACGTTGTGCTTCTGCGCTCATCTCGTCGTCCTTCTGCGCTCATCTCGTCGTCCCACGTTGTCCTTCTACGATCATCTCGTCGTCGTCCCACGTTGTCCTTCTGCGATCATCTCGTCGTCCTTCTGCGCTCATCTCGTCGTCGTCCCACGTTGTCCTTATGCGCTCATCTCGTCGTCGTCCTACTTTGTCCTTCTGCGCTCATCTCGTTGTCGTCCCACGTTGTCCTTCTGCGATCATCTCGTCGTCGTCCCACATTGTCCTTCTGAGCTCATCTCGTTGTCATCCCACGTTGTCCTTCTGCGCTCATCTCGTCGTCGTCCCACATTGTCCTTCTGCGCTCATCTCGTCGTCGTCCCACATTGTCGATGTTACCAAACAGACTAGTTCTGTCTTGCCTCTAGTTAGCGTCTGGTCTATTAGCGATGTTACCAAACAGACTAGTTCTGTCTCTTGCCTCTAGTTAGCGTCTGGTCTATTAGCGATGTTACCAAACAGACTAGTTCTGTCGCTTGCCTCTAGTTAGCGTCTGGTCTATTAGCGATGTTACCAACAGACTAGTTCTGTCTCTTGCCTCTAGTTAGCGTCTGGTCTATTAGCTATGTTACCAACAGACTAGTTCTGTCTCTTGCCTCTAGTTAGCGTCTGGTCTATTAGTGATGTTACCAAACAGACTAGTTCTGTCTTTCCTCTAGTTAGTGTCTGGTCTATTAGCGATGTTACCAAACAGACTAGTTCTGTCTCTTGCCTCTAGTTAGCGTCTGGTCTATTAGCGATGTTACCAACAGACTATTTCTTTCTTGCCTCTAGTTAGCGTCTGGTCTATTAGCGATGTTACCAAACAGACTAGTTCTGTCTCTTGCCTCTAGTTAGCGTCTGGTCTATTAGCGATGTTACCAACAGACTAGTTCTGTCTCTTGCCTCTAGTTAGCGTATGGTCTATTAGCGATGTTACCAAACAGACTAGTTCTGTCTTGCCTCTAGTTAGCGTCTGGTCTATTAGCGATGTTACCAAACAGACTAGTTCTGTCTCTTGCCTCTAGTTAGTGTCTGGTCTATTAGCGATGTTACCAAACAGACTAGTTCTGTCTCTTGCCTCTAGTTAGCGTCTGGTCTATTAGCGATGTTACCAAACAGACTAGTTCTGTCTCTTGCCTCTAGTTAGCGTCTGGTCTATTAGCGATGTTACCAACAGACTAGTTCTGTCTCTTGCCTCTAGTTAGCGTCTGGTCTATTAGCGATGTTACCAAAGAGACTAGTTCTGTCTTGCCTCTATTTAGTGTCTGGTCTATTAGCGATGTTAACAAACAGACTAGTTCTGTCTCTTGCCTCTAGTTAGCGTCTGGTCTATTAGCGATGTTACCAACAGACTATTTCTTTCTTGCCTCTAGTTAGCGTCTGGTCTATTAGCGATGTTACCAAACAGACTAGTTCTGTCTCTTGCTTCTATTTAGCGTCTGGTCTATTAGCGATGTTACCAACAGACTAGTTCTGACTCTTGCCTCTAGTTAGCGTCTGGTCTATTAGCGATGTTACCAAACAGACTAGTTCTGTCTCTTGCCTCTAGTTAGCGTCTGGTCTATTAGCGATGTTACCAACAGACTAGTTCTGTCTCTTGCCTCTAGTTAGCGTCTGGTCTATTAGCGATGTTACCAAACAGACTAGTTCTGTCTTGCCTCTAGTTAGCGTCTGGTCTATTAGCGATGTTCCCAAACAAACTAGTTCTGTCTCTTGCCTCTAGTTAGCGTCTGGTCTATTAGCGATGTTACCAACAGACTAGTTCTGTCTCTTGCCTCTAGTTAGTGTCTGGTCTATTAGCGATGTTACCAAACAGACTAGTTCTGTCTGTTGCCTCTAGTTAGCGTCTGGTCTATTAGCGATGTTACCAAACAGACTAGTTGTGTCTCTTGCCTCTAGTTAGCGTCTGGTCTATTAGCGATGTTACCAAACAGACTAGTTCTGTCTCTTGCCTCTAGTTAGCGTCTGGTCTATTAGCGATGTTACCAACAGACTAGTTCTGTCTCTTGCCTCTAGTTAGCGTCTGGTCTATTAGCGATGTTACCAAACAGACTAGTTCTGTCTTGCCTTTAGTTAGTGTCTGGTCTATTAGCGATGTTACCAAACAGTGTAGTTCTGTCTATTGCTTCTAGTTAGCTTCTGGTCTATTAGCGATGTTACCAAACAGACTAGTTCTGTCTCTTGCCTCTAGTTAGTGTCTGGTCTATTAGCGATGTTACCAAACAGACTAGTTCTGTCTCTTGCCTCTAGTTAGCGTCTGGTCTATTAGCGATGTTACCAAACAGACTAGTTCTGTCTCTTGCCTCTAGTTAGCGTCTGGTCTATTAGCGATGTTACCAACAGACTAGTTCTGTCTCTTGCCTCTAGTTAGCGTCTGGTCTATTAGCGATGTTACCAAACAGACTAGTTCTGTCTTGCCTCTATTTAGTGTCTGGTCTATTAGCGATGTTACCAAACAGACTAGTTCTGTCTCTTTTCTCTAGTTAGCGTCTGGTCTATTAGCGATGTTACCAACAGACTAGTTCTGTCTCTTGCCTCTAGTTAATGTCTGGTCTATTAGCGATGTTACCAAACAGACTAGGTCTGTCTGTGTTCTCTAGTTAGCGTCTGGTCTATTAGCGATGTTACCAAACAGACTAGTTGTGTCTCTTGCCTCTAGTTAGCGTCTGGTCTATTAGCGATGTTACCAAACAGACTTGTTCTGTCTCTTGCCTCTAGTTAGCGTCTGGTCTATTAGCGATGTTACCAACAGACTAGTTCTGTCTCTTGCCTCTAGTTAGCGTCTGGTCTATTAGCGATGTTACCAAACAGACTAGTTCTGTCTTGCCTCTAGTTAGTGTCTGGTCTATTAGCGATGTTACCAAACAGTCTAGTTCTGTCTCTTGCTTCTAGTTAGCTTCTGGTCTATTAGCGATGTTACCAAACAGACTAGTTCTGTCTCTTGCCTCTAGTTAGTGTCTGGTCTATTAGCGATGTTACCAAACAGACTAGTTCTGTCTCTTGCCTCTAGTTAGCTTCTGTTCTATTAGCGATGTTACCAAACAGACTAGTTCTGTCTCTTGCCTCTAGTTAGCGTCTGGTCTATTAGCGATGTTACCAACAGACTAGTTCTGTCTCTTAACTCTAGTTAGCGTCTGGTCTATTAGCGATGTTACCAAACAGACTAGTTATGTCTCTTGCCTCTAGTTAGCGTGTGTTCTATTAGCGATGTTACCAACAGACTAGTTCTGTCTCTTGCCTCTAGTTAGTGTCTGGTCTATTAGCGATGTTACCAAACAGACTAGTTCTGTCTCTTGCTTCTAGTTAGCTTCTGGTCTATTAGCGATGTTACCAAACAGACTAGTTCTGTCTCTTGCCTCTAGTTAGCGTCTGGTCTATTAGCGATGTTACCAACAGACTAGTTCTGTCTCTTGCCTCTAGTTAGCGTCTGGTCTATTAGCGATGTTACCAAACAGACTAGTTCTGTCTCTTGCCTCTAGTTAGCGTGTGTTCTATTAGCGATGTTACCAACATACTAGTTCTGTCTCTTGCCTCTAGTTAGCGTCTGGTCTATGAGCGATGTTACCAACAGACTAGTTCTGTCTCTTGTCTCTATTTAGCGTTTGGTCTATTAGCGATGTTACCAAACAGACTAGTTCTGTCTCTTGCCTGTAGTTATTGTCTGGTCTATTAGCGATGTTACCAAACAGACTAGTTCTGTCTCTTGCCTCTAGTTAGCGTCTGGTCTATTAGAGATGTAATCAAACAGACTAGTTCTGTCTCTTGCCTGTAGTTAGCGTCTGGTCTATTAGCGATGTTACCAAACAGACTAGTTCTGTCTCTTGCCTCTAGTTAGCGTCTGGTCTATTAGCGATGTTACAAAACAGACTAGTTCTGTCTCTTGCCTCTAGTTAGCGTCTGGTCTATTAGCGATGTTACCAAACAGACTAGTTCTGTCTTGCCTCTAGTTAGTGTCTGGTCTATTAGCGATGTTACCAAACAGACTAGTTCTGTCTCTTGCCTCTAGTTAGTGTCTGGTCTATTAGCGATGTTACCAACAGACTAGTTCTGTCTCTTGCCTCTAGTTAGCGTCTGGTCCATTAGCTATGTTACCAACAGACTAGTTCTGTCTCTTGCCTCTAGTTAGCGTCTGGTCTATTAGTGATGTTACCAAACAGACTAGTTCTGTCTTTCCTCTAGTTAGTGTCTGGTCTATTAGCGATGTTACCAAACAGACTAGTTCTGTCTCTTGCCTCTAGTTAGCGTCTGGTCTATTAGCGATGTTACCAACAGACTATTTCTTTCTTGCCTCTAGTTAGCGTCTGGTCTATTAGCGATGTTACCAAACAGACTAGTTCTGTCTCTTGCCTCTAGTTAGCGTCTGGTCTATTAGCGATGTTACCAACAGACTAGTTCTGTCTCTTGACTCTAGTTAGCGTCTGGTCTATTAGCGATGTTACCAAACAGACTAGTTCTGTCTTGCCTCTAGTTAGCGTCTGGTCTATTAGCGATGTTACCAAACAGACTAGTTCTGTCTCTTGCCTCTAGTTAGAGTCTGGTCTATTATCGATGTTACCAACAGACTAGTTCTGTCTCTTGCCTCTTGTTAGCGTCTGGTCTATTAGCGATGTTACCAAACAGACTAGTTTTGTCTCTTGCCTCTAGTTAGCGTCTGGTCTATTAGCGATGTTACCAAACAGACTAGTTCTGTCTCTTGCCTCTAGTTAGCGTCTGGTCTATTAGCGATGTTACCAAACAGACTAGTTATGTCTCTTGCCTCTAGTTAGCGTCTGGTCTATTAGCGATGTTACCAACAGACTAGTTCTGTCTCTTGCCTCTAGTTAGCGTATGGTCTATTAGCGATGTTACCAAACAGACTAGTTCTGTCTTGCCTCTAGTTAGCGTCTGGTCTATTAGCGATGTTACCAAACAGACTAGTTCTGTCTCTTGCCTCTAGTTAGTGTCTGGTCTATTAGCGATGTTACCAAACAGACTAGTTCTGTCTCTTGCCTCTAGTTAGCGTCTGGTCTATTAGCGATGTTACCAAACAGACTAGTTCTGTCTCTTGCCTCTAGTTAGCGTCTGGTCTATTAGCGATGTTACCAACAGACTAGTTCTGTCTCTTGCCTCTAGTTAGCGTCTGGTCTATTAGCGATGTTACCAAAGAGACTAGTTCTGTCTTGCCTCTATTTAGTGTCTGGTCTATTAGCGATGTTACCAAACAGACTAGTTCTGTCTCTTGCCTCTAGTTAGCGTCTGGTCTATTAGCGATGTTACCAACAGACTATTTCTTTCTTGCCTCTAGTTAGCGTCTGGTCTATTAGCGATGTTACCAAACAGACTAGTTCTGTCTCTTGCTTCTATTTAGCATCTGGTCTATTAGCGATGTTACCAACAGACTAGTTCTGACTCTTGCCTCTAGTTAGCGTCTGGTCTATTAGCGATGTTACCAAACAGACTAGTTCTGTCTCTTGCCTCTAGTTAGCGTCTGGTCTATTAGCGATGTTACCAACAGACTAGTTCTGTCTCTTGCCTCTAGTTAGCGTCTGGTCTATTAGCGATGTTACCAAACAGACTAGTTCTGTCTTGCCTCTAGTTAGTGTCTGGTCTATTAGCGATGTTACCAAACAAACTAGTTCTGTCTCTTGCCTCTAGTTAGCGTCTGGTCTATTAGCGATGTTACCAACAGACTAGTTCTGTCTCTTGCCTCTAGTTAGTGTCTGGTCTATTAGCGATGTTACCAAACAGACTAGTTTTGTCTCTTGCCTCTAGTTAGCGTCTGGTCTATTAGCGATGTTACCAAACAGACTAGTTCTGTCTCTTGCCTCTAGTTAGCGTCTGGTCTATTAGCGATGTTACCAAACAGACTAGTTATGTCTCTTGCCTCTAGTTAGCGTCTGGTCTATTAGCGATGTTACCAACAGACTAGTTCTGTCTCTTGCCTCTAGTTAGCGTATGGTCTATTAGCGATGTTACCAAACAGACTAGTTCTGTCTTGCCTCTAGTTAGCGTCTGGTCTATTAGCGAGTTTACCAAACAGACTAGTTCTGTCTCTTGCCTCTAGTTAGTGTCTGGTCTATTAGCGATGTTACCAAACAGACTAGTTCTGTCTCTTGCCTCTAGTTAGCGTCTGGTCTATTAGCGATGTTACCAAACAGACTAGTTCTGTCTCTTGCCTCTAGTTAGCGTCTGGTCTATTAGCGATGTTACCAACAGACTAGTTCTGTCTCTTGCCTCTAGTTAGCGTCTGGTCTATTAGCGATGTTACCAAAGAGACTAGTTCTGTCTTGCCTCTATTTAGTGTCTGGTCTATTAGCGATGTTACCAAACAGACTAGTTCTGTCTCTTGCCTCTAGTTAGCGTCTGGTCTATTAGCGATGTTACCAACAGACTATTTCTTTCTTGCCTCTAGTTAGCGTCTGTTCTATTAGCGATGTTACCAAACAGACTAGTTCTGTCTCTTGCTTCTATTTAGCATCTGGTCTATTAGCGATGTTACCAACAGACTAGTTCTGACTCTTGCCTCTAGTTAGCGTCTGGTCTATTAGCGATGTTACCAAACAGACTAGTTCTGTCTCTTGCCTCTAGTTAGCGTCTGGTCTATTAGCGATGTTACCAACAGACTAGTTCTGTCTCTTGCCTCTAGTTAGCGTCTGGTCTATTAGCGATGTTACCAAACAGACTAGTTCTGTCTTGCCTCTAGTTAGCGTCTGGTCTATTAGCGATGTTACCAAACAAACTAGTTCTGTCTCTTGCCTCTAGTTAGCGTCTGGTCTATTAGCGATGTTACCAACAGACTAGTTCTGTCTCTTGCCTCTAGTTAGTGTCTGGTCTATTAGCGATGTTACCAAACAGACTAGTTCTGTCTCTTGCCTCTAGTTAGCGTCTGGTCTATTAGCGATGTTACCAACAGACTAGTTCTGTCTCTTGCCTCTAGTTAGCGTCTGGTCTATTAGCGATGTTACCAAAGAGACTAGTTCTGTCTTGCCTCTATTTAGTGTCTGGTCTATTAGCGATGTTACCAAACAGACTAGTTCTGTCTCTTGCCTCTAGTTAGCGTCTGGTCTATTAGTGATGTTACCAACAGACTATTTCTTTCTTGCCTCTAGTTAGCGTCTGGTCTATTAGCGATGTTACCAAACAGACTAGTTCTGTCTCTTGCTTCTATTTAGCATCTGGTCTATTAGCGATGTTACCAAAGAGACTAGTTCTGACTCTTGCCTCTAGTTAGCGTCTGGTCTATTAGCGATGTTACCAAACAGACTAGTTCTGTCTCTTGCCTCTAGTTAGCGTCTGGTCTATTAGCGATGTTACCAACAGACTAGTTCTGTCTCTTGCCTCTAGTTAGCGTCTGGTCTATTAGCGATGTTACCAAACAGACTAGTTCTGTCTTGCCTCTAGTTAGTGTCTGGTCTATTAGCGATGTTACCAAACAAACTAGTTCTGTCTCTTGCCTCTAGTTAGCGTCTGGTCTATTAGCGATGTTACCAACAGACTAGTTCTGTCTCTTGCCTCTAGTTAGTGTCTGGTCTATTAGCGATGTTACCAAACAGACTAGTTTTGTCTCTTGCCTCTAGTTAGCGTCTGGTCTATTAGCGATGTTACCAAACAGACTAGTTCTGTCTCTTGCCTCTAGTTAGCGTCTGGTCTATTAGCGATGTTACCAAACAGACTAGTTATGTCTCTTGCCTCTAGTTAGCGTCTGGTCTATTAGCGATGTTACCAACAGACTAGTTCTGTCTCTTGCCTCTAGTTAGCGTATGGTCTATTAGCGATGTTACCAAACAGACTAGTTCTGTCTTGCCTCTAGTTAGCGTCTGGTCTATTAGCGAGTTTACCAAACAGACTAGTTCTGTCTCTTGCCTCTAGTTAGCGTCTGGTCTATTAGCGATGTTACCAAACAGACTAGTTCTGTCTCTTGCCTCTAGTTAGCGTCTGGTCTATTAGCGATGTTACCAAACAGACTAGTTCTGTCTCTTGCCTCTAGTTAGCGTCTGGTCTATTAGCGATGTTACCAACAGACTAGTTCTGTCTCTTGCCTCTAGTTAGCGTCTGGTCTATTAGCGATGTTACCAAAGAGACTAGTTCTGTCTTGCCTCTATTTAGTGTCTGGTCTATTAGCGATGTTACCAAACAGACTAGTTCTGTCTCTTGCCTCTAGTTAGCGTCTGGTCTATTAGCGATGTTACCAACAGACTATTTCTTTCTTGCCTCTAGTTAGCGTCTGGTCTATTAGCGATGTTACCAAACAGACTAGTTCTGTCTCTTGCTTCTATTTAGCATCTGGTCTATTAGCGATGTTACCAACAGACTAGTTCTGACTCTTGCCTCTAGTTAGCGTCTGGTCTATTAGCGATGTTACCAAACAGACTAGTTCTGTCTCTTGCCTCTAGTTAGCGTCTGGTCTATTAGCGATGTTACCAACAGACTAGTTCTGTCTCTTGCCTCTAGTTAGCGTCTGGTCTATTAGCGATGTTACCAAACAGACTAGTTCTGTCTTGCCTCTAGTTAGCGTCTGGTCTATTAGCGATGTTACCAAACAAACTAGTTCTGTCTCTTGCCTCTAGTTAGCGTCTGGTCTATTAGCGATGTTACCAACAGACTAGTTCTGTCTCTTGCCTCTAGTTAGTGTCTGGTCTATTAGCGATGTTACCAAACAGACTAGTTCTGTCTCTTGCCTCTAGTTAGCGTCTGGTCTATTAGCGATGTTACCAACAGACTAGTTCTGTCTCTTGCCTCTAGTTAGCGTCTGGTCTATTAGCGATGTTACCAAACAGACTAGTTCTGTCTTGCCTTTAGTTAGTGTCTGGTCTATTAGCGATGTTACCAAACAGTGTAGTTCTGTCTATTGCTTCTAGTTAGCTTCTGGTCTATTAGCGATGTTACCAAACAGACTAGTTCTGTCTCTTGCCTCTAGTTAGTGTCTGGTCTATTAGCGATGTTACCAAACAGACTAGTTCTGTCTCTTGCCTCTAGTTAGCGTCTGGTCTATTAGCGATGTTACCAAACAGACTAGTTCTGTCTCTTGCCTCTAGTTAGCGTCTGGTCTATTAGCGATGTTACCAACATACTAGTTCTGTCTCTTGCCTCTAGTTAGCGTCTGGTCTATTAGCGATGTTACCAAACAGACTAGTTCTGTCTTGCCTCTATTTAGTGTCTGGTCTATTAGCGATGTTACCAAACAGACTAGTTCTGTCTCTTGCCTCTAGTTAGCGTCTGGTCTATTAGCGATGTTACCAACAGACTAGTTCTGTCTCTTGCCTCTAGTTAGTGTCTGGTCTATTAGCGATGTTACCAAACAGACTAGGTCTGTCTGTTGCCTCTAGTTAGCGTCTGGTCTATTAGCGATGTTACCAAACAGACTAGTTGTGTCTCTTGCCTCTAGTTAGCGTCTGGTCTATTAGCGATGTTACCAAACAGACTAGTTCTGTCTCTTGCCTCTAGTTAGCGTCTGGTCTATTAGCGATGTTACCAACAGACTAGTTCTGTCTCTTGCCTCTAGTTAGCGTCTGGTCTATTAGCGATGTTACCAAACAGACTAGTTCTGTCTTGCCTCTAGTTAGTGTCTGGTCTATTAGCGATGTTACCAAACAGTCTAGTTCTGTCTCTTGCTTCTAGTTAGCTTCTGGTCTATTAGCGATGTTACCAAACAGACTAGTTCTGTCTCTTGCCTCTAGTTAGTGTCTGGTCTATTAGCGATGTTACCAAACAGACTAGTTCTGTCTCTTGCCTCTAGTTAGCTTCTGGTCTATTAGCGATGTTACCAAACAGACTAGTTCTGTCTCTTGCCTCTAGTTAGCGTCTGGTCTATTAGCGATGTTACCAACAGACTAGTTCTGTCTCTTGCCTCTAGTTAGCGTCTGGTCTATTAGCGATGTTACCAAACAGACTAGTTATGTCTCTTGCCTCTAGTTAGCGTGTGTTCTATTAGCGATGTTACCAACAGACTAGTTCTGTCTCTTGCCTCTAGTTAGTGTCTGGTCTATTAGCGATGTTACCAAACAGACTAGTTCTGTCTCTTGCTTCTAGTTAGCTTCTGGTCTATTAGCGATGTTACCAAACAGACTAGTTCTGTCTCTTGCCTCTAGTTAGCGTCTGGTCTATTAGCGATGTTACCAACAGACTAGTTCTGTCTCTTGCCTCTAGTTAGCGTCTGGTCTATTAGCGATGTTACCAAACAGACTAGTTCTGTCTCTTGCCTCTAGTTAGCGTGTGTTCTATTAGCGATGTTACCAACATACTAGTTCTGTCTCTTGCCTCTAGTTAGCGTCTGGTCTATGAGCGATGTTACCAACAGACTAGTTCTGTCTCTTGTCTCTATTTAGCGTTTGGTCTATTAGCGATGTTACCAAACAGACTAGTTCTGTCTCTTGCCTGTAGTTATTGTCTGGTCTATTAGCGATGTTACCAAACAGACTAGTTCTGTCTCTTGCCTCTAGTTAGCGTCTGCTCTATTAGCGATGTAATCAAACAGACTAGTTCTGTCTCTTGCCTGTAGTTAGCGTCTGGTCTATTAGCGATGTTACCAAACAGACTAGTTCTGTCTCTTGCCTCTAGTTAGCGTCTGGTCTATTAGCGATGTTACAAAACAGACTAGTTCTGTCTCTTGCCTCTAGTTAGCGTCTGGTCTATTAGCGATGTTACCAAACAGACTAGTTCTGTCTTGCCTCTAGTTAGTGTCTGGTCTATTAGCGATGTTACCAAACAGACTAGTTCTGTCTCTTGCCTCTAGTTAGCGTCTGGTCTATTAGCGATGTTACCAAACTGACTAGTTCTGTTTCTTGCTTCTAGTTAGCGTCTGGTCTATTAGCGATGTTACCAAACAGACTAGTTCTGTCTCTTGCCTCTAGTTAGTGTCTGGTCTATTAGCGATGTTACCAAACAGACTAGTTCTGTCTCTTGCCTCTAGTTAGTGTCTGGTCTATTAGCGATGTTACCATCAGACTAGTTTTGTCTTTTGCCTCTAGTTAGCGTCTGGTCTATTAGCGATGTTACCAACAGACTAGTTCTGTCTCTTGCCTCTAGTTAGCGTCTGGTCTATTAGCGATGTTACCAAACAGACTAGTTCTGTCTTGCCTCTATTTAGTGTCTGGTCTATTAGCGATGTTAACAAACAGACTAGTTCTGTCTCTTGCCTCTAGTTAGCGTCTGGTCTATTAGCGATGTTACCAACAGACTAGTTCTGTCTCTTGCCTCTAGTTAGTGTCAGGTCTATTAGCGATGTTACCAAACAGACTAGGTCTGTCTGTTGCCTCTAGTTAGCGTCTGGTCTATTAGCGATGTTACCAAACAGACTAGTTGTGTCTCTTGCCTCTAGTTAGCGTCTGGTCTATTAGCGATGTTACCAAACAGACTAGTTCTGTCTCTTGCCTCTAGTTAGCGTCTGGTCTATTAGCGATGTTACCAACAGACTAGTTCTGTCTCTTGCCTCTAGTTAGCGTCTGGTCTATTAGCGATGTTACCAAACAGACTAGTTCTGTCTTGCCTCTAGTTAGTGTCTGGTCTATTAGCGATGTTACCAAACAGACTAGTTCTGTCTTGCCTCTAGTTAGTGTCTGGTCTATTAGCGATGTTACCAAACAGTCTAGTTCTGTCTCTTGCTTCTAGTTAGCGTCTGGTCTATTAGCGATGTTACCAAACAGACTAGTTCTGTCTCTTGCCTCTAGTTAGCGTCTGGTCTATTAGCGATGTTACCAAACAGACTAGTTCTGTCTCTTGCCTCTAGTTAGCGTCTGGTCTATTAGCGATGTTACCAACAGACTAGTTCTGTCTCTTGCCTCTAGTTAGCGTCTGGTCTATTAGCGATGTTACCAAACAGACTAGTTCTGTCTTGCCTCTAGTTAGTGTCTGGTCTATTAGCGATGTTACCAAACAGTCTAGTTCTGTCTCTTGCTTCTAGTTAGCTTCTGGTCTATTAGCGATGTTACCAAACAGACTAGTTCTGTCTCTTGCCTCTAGTTAGTGTCTGGTCTATTAGCGATGTTACCAAACAGACTAGTTCTGTCTCTTGCCTCTAGTTAGCGTGTGTTCTATTAGCGATGTTACCAACAGACTAGTTCTGTCTCTTGCCTCTAGTTAGTGTCTGGTCTATTAACGATGTTACCAAACAGACTAGTTCTATCTCTTGCTTCTAGTTAGCTTCTGGTCTATTAGTGATGTTACCAAACAGACTAGTTCTGTCTCTTGCCTCTAGTTAGCGTCTGGTCTATTAGCGATGTTACCAACAGACTAGTTCTGTCTCTTGCCTCTAGTTAGCGTCTGGTCTATTAGCGATGTTACCAACAGACTAGTTCTGTCTCTTGCCTCTAGTTAGCGTCTGGTCTATTAGCGATGTTACCAAACAGACTAGTTATGTCTCTTGCCTCTAGTTAGCGTGTGTTCTATTAGCGATGTTACCAACAGACTAGTTCTGTCTCTTGCCTCTAGTTAGTGTCTGGTCTATTAGCGATGTTACCAAACAGACTAGTTCTGTCTCTTGCTTCTAGTTAGCTTCTGGTCTATTAGCGATGTTACCAAACAGACTAGTTCTGTCTCTTGCCTCTAGTTAGCGTCTGGTCTATTAGCGATGTTACCAACAGACTAGTTCTGTCTCTTGCCTCTAGTTAGCGTCTGGTCTATTAGCGATGTTACCAAACAGACTAGTTCTGTCTCTTGCCTCTAGTTAGCGTGTGTTCTATTAGCGATGTTACCAACATACTAGTTCTGTCTCTTGCCTCTAGTTAGCGTCTGGTCTATGAGCGATGTTACCAACAGACTAGTTCTGTCTCTTGTCTCTATTTAGCGTTTGGTCTATTAGCGATGTTACCAAACAGACTAGTTCTGTCTTTTGCCTGTAGTTATTGTCTGGTCTATTAGCGATGTTACCAAACAGACTAGTTCTGTCTCTTGCCTCTAGTTAGCGTCTGGTCTATTAGCGATGTAATCAAACAGACTAGTTCTGTCTCTTGCCTGTAGTTAGCGTCTGGTCTATTAGCGATGTTACCAAACAGACTAGTTCTGTCTCTTGCCTCTAGTTAGCGTCTGGTCTATTAGCGATGTTACAAAACAGACTAGTTCTGTCTCTTGCCTCTAGTTAGCGTCTGGTCTATTAGCGATGTTACCAAACAGACTAGTTCTGTCTTGCCTCTAGTTAGTGTCTGGTCTATTAGCGATGTTACCAAACAGACTAGTTCTGTTTCTTGCTTCTAGTTAGCGTCTGGTCTATTAGCGATGTTACCAAACAGACTAGTTCTGTCTCTTGCCTCTAGTTAGTGTCTGGTCTATTAGCGATGTTACCAAACAGACTAGTTCTGTCTCTTGCCTCTAGTTAGTGTCTGGTCTATTAGCGATGTTACCAACAGACTAGTTTTGTCTTTTGCCTCTAGTTAGCGTCTGGTCTATTAGCGATGTTACCAACAGACTAGTTCTGTCTCTTGCCTCTAGTTAGCGTCTGGTCTATTAGCGATGTTACCAAACAGACTAGTTCTGTCTTGCCTCTATTTAGTGTCTGGTCTATTAGCGATGTTACCAAACAGACTAGTTCTGTCTCTTGCCTCTAGTTAGCGTCTGGTCTATTAGCGATGTTACCAACAGACTAGTTCTGTCTCTTGCCTCTAGTTAGTGTCAGGTCTATTAGCGATGTTACCAAACAGACTAGGTCTGTCTGTTGCCTCTAGTTAGCGTCTGGTCTATTAGCGATGTTACCAAACAGACTAGTTGTGTCTCTTGCCTCTAGTTAGCGTCTGGTCTATTAGCGATGTTACCAAACAGACTAGTTCTGTCTCTTGCCTCTAGTTAGCGTCTGGTCTATTAGCGATGTTACCAACAGACTAGTTATGTCTCTTTTCTCTAGTTAGCGTCTGGTCTATTATCGATGTTACCAAACAGACTAGTTCTGTCTTGCCTCTAGTTAGTGTCTGGTCTATTAGCGATGTTACCAAACAGACTAGTTCTGTCTTGCCTCTAGTTAGTGTCTGGTCTATTAGCGATGTTACCAAACAGTCTAGTTCTGTCTCTTGCTTCTAGTTAGCGTCTGGTCTATTAGCGATGTTACCAAACAGACTAGTTCTGTCTCTTGCCTCTAGTTAGCGTCTGGTCTATTAGCGATGTTACCAAACAGACTAGTTCTGTCTCTTGCCTCTAGTTAGCGTCTGGTCTATTAGCGATGTTACCAACAGACTAGTTCTGTCTCTTGCCTCTAGTTAGCGTCTGGTCTATTAGCGATGTTACCAAACAGACTAGTTCTGTCTTGCCTCTAGTTAGTGTCTGGTCTATTAGCGATGTTACCAAACAGTCTAGTTCTGTCTCTTGCTTCTAGTTAGCTTCTGGTCTATTAGCGATGTTACCAAACAGACTAGTTCTGTCTCTTGCCTCTAGTTAGTGTCTGGTCTATTAGCGATGTTACCAAACAGACTAGTTCTGTCTCTTGCCTCTAGTTAGCGTGTGTTCTATTAGCGATGTTACCAACAGACTAGTTCTGTCTCTTGCCTCTAGTTAGTGTCTGGTCTATTAGCGATGTTACCAAACAGACTAGTTCTATCTCTTGCTTCTAGTTAGCTTCTGGTCTATTAGCGATGTTACCAAACAGACTAGTTCTGTCTCTTGCCTCTAGTTAGCGTCTGGTCTATTAGCGATGTTACCAACAGACTAGTTCTGTCTCTTGCCTCTAGTTAGCGTCTGGTCTATTAGCGATGTTACCAAACAGACTAGTTCTGTCTCTTGCCTCTAGTTAGCGTGTGTTCTATTAGCGATGTTACCAACATACTAGTTCTGTCTCTTGCCTCTAGTTAGCGTCTGGTCTATGAGCGATGTTACCAACAGACTAGTTCTGTCTCTTGTCTCTATTTAGCGTTTGGTCTATTAGCGATGTTACCAAACAGACTAGTTCTGTCTCTTGCCTGTAGTTATTGTCTGGTCTATTAGCGATGTTACCAAACAGACTAGTTCTGTCTCTTGCCTCTAGTTAGCGTCTGGTCTATTAGCGATGTAATCAAACAGACTATTTCTGTCTCTTGCCTGTAGTTAGCGTCTGGTCTATTAGCGATGTTACCAAACAGACTAGTTCTGTCTCTTGCCTCTAGTTAGCGTCTGGTCTATTAGCGATGTTACCAAACAGACTAGTTCTGTCTCTTGCCTCTAGTTAGCGTCTGGTCTATTAGAGATGTTACAAAACAGACTAGTTCTGTCTCTTGCCTCTAGTTAGCGTCTGGTCTATTAGCGATGTTACCAAACAGACTAGTTCTGTCTTGCCTCTAGTTAGTGTCTGGTCTATTAGCGATGTTACCAAACAGACTAGTTCTGTCTCTTGCCTCTAGTTAGCGTCTGGTCTATTAGCGATGTTACCAACAGACTAGTTCTGTCTCTTGCCTCTAGTTAGCGTCTGGTCTATTAGCGATGTTACCAAACAGACTAGTTCTGTCTTGCCTCTAGTTAGTGTCTGGTCTATTAGCGATGTTACCAAACAGACTAGTTCTGTCTTGCCTCTAGTTAGTGTCTGGTCTATTAGCGATGTTACCAAACAGTCTAGTTCTGTCTCTTGCTTCTAGTTAGCTTCTGGTCTATTAGCGATGTTACCAAACAGACTAGTTCTGTCTCTTGCCTCTAGTTAGTGTCTGGTCTATTAGCGATGTTACCAAACAGACTAGTTCTGTCTCTTGCCTCTAGTTAGCGTGTGTTCTATTAGCGATGTTACCAACAGACTAGTTCTGTCTCTTGCCTCTAGTTAGTGTCTGGTCTATTAACGATGTTACCAAACAGACTAGTTCTATCTCTTGCTTCTAGTTAGCTTCTGGTCTATTAGTGATGTTACCAAACAGACTAGTTCTGTCTCTTGCCTCTAGTTAGCGTCTGGTCTATTAGCGATGTTACCAACAGACTAGTTCTGTCTCTTGCCTCTAGTTAGCGTCTGGTCTATTAGCGATGTTACCAACAGACTAGTTCTGTCTCTTGCCTCTAGTTAGCGTCTGGTCTATTAGCGATGTTACCAAACAGACTAGTTATGTCTCTTGCCTCTAGTTAGCGTGTGTTCTATTAGCGATGTTACCAACAGACTAGTTCTGTCTCTTGCCTCTAGTTAGTGTCTGGTCTATTAGCGATGTTACCAAACAGACTAGTTCTGTCTCTTGCTTCTAGTTAGCTTCTGGTCTATTAGCGATGTTACCAAACAGACTAGTTCTGTCTCTTGCCTCTAGTTAGCGTCTGGTCTATTAGCGATGTTACCAACAGACTAGTTCTGTCTCTTGCCTCTAGTTAGCGTCTGGTCTATTAGCGATGTTACCAAACAGACTAGTTCTGTCTCTTGCCTCTAGTTAGCGTGTGTTCTATTAGCGATGTTACCAACATACTAGTTCTGTCTCTTGCCTCTAGTTAGCGTCTGGTCTATGAGCGATGTTACCAACAGACTAGTTCTGTCTCTTGTCTCTATTTAGCGTTTGGTCTATTAGCGATGTTACCAAACAGACTAGTTCTGTCTTTTGCCTGTAGTTATTGTCTGGTCTATTAGCGATGTTACCAAACAGACTAGTTCTGTCTCTTGCCTCTAGTTAGCGTCTGGTCTATTAGCGATGTAATCAAACAGACTAGTTCTGTCTCTTGCCTGTAGTTAGCGTCTGGTCTATTAGCGATGTTACCAAACAGACTAGTTCTGTCTCTTGCCTCTAGTTAGCGTCTGGTCTATTAGCGATGTTACAAAACAGACTAGTTCTGTCTCTTGCCTCTAGTTAGCGTCTGGTCTATTAGCGATGTTACCAAACAGACTAGTTCTGTCTTGCCTCTAGTTAGTGTCTGGTCTATTAGCGATGTTACCAAACAGACTAGTTCTGTTTCTTGCTTCTAGTTAGCGTCTGGTCTATTAGCGATGTTACCAAACAGACTAGTTCTGTCTCTTGCCTCTAGTTAGTGTCTGGTCTATTAGCGATGTTACCAAACAGACTAGTTCTGTCTCTTGCCTCTAGTTAGTGTCTGGTCTATTAGCGATGTTACCAACAGACTAGTTTTGTCTTTTGCCTCTAGTTAGCGTCTGGTCTATTAGCGATGTTACCAACAGACTAGTTCTGTCTCTTGCCTCTAGTTAGCGTCTGGTCTATTAGCGATGTTACCAAACAGACTAGTTCTGTCTTGCCTCTATTTAGTGTCTGGTCTATTAGCGATGTTACCAAACAGACTAGTTCTGTCTCTTGCCTCTAGTTAGCGTCTGGTCTATTAGCGATGTTACCAACAGACTAGTTCTGTCTCTTGCCTCTAGTTAGTGTCAGGTCTATTAGCGATGTTACCAAACAGACTAGGTCTGTCTGTTGCCTCTAGTTAGCGTCTGGTCTATTAGCGATGTTACCAAACAGACTAGTTGTGTCTCTTGCCTCTAGTTAGCGTCTGGTCTATTAGCGATGTTACCAAACAGACTAGTTCTGTCTCTTGCCTCTAGTTAGCGTCTGGTCTATTAGCGATGTTACCAACAGACTAGTTATGTCTCTTGCCTCTAGTTAGCGTCTGGTCTATTATCGATGTTACCAAACAGACTAGTTCTGTCTTGCCTCTAGTTAGTGTCTGGTCTATTAGCGATGTTACCAAACAGACTAGTTCTGTCTTGCCTCTAGTTAGTGTCTGGTCTATTAGCGATGTTACCAAACAGTCTAGTTCTGTCTCTTGCTTCTAGTTAGCGTCTGGTCTATTAGCGATGTTACCAAACAGACTAGTTCTGTCTCTTGCCTCTAGTTAGCGTCTGGTCTATTAGCGATGTTACCAAACAGACTAGTTCTGTCTCTTGCCTCTAGTTAGCGTCTGGTCTATTAGCGATGTTACCAACAGACTAGTTCTGTCTCTTGCCTCTAGTTAGCGTCTGGTCTATTAGCGATGTTACCAAACAGACTAGTTCTGTCTTGCCTCTAGTTAGTGTCTGGTCTATTAGCGATGTTACCAAACAGTCTAGTTCTGTCTCTTGCTTCTAGTTAGCTTCTGGTCTATTAGCGATGTTACCAAACAGACTAGTTCTGTCTCTTGCCTCTAGTTAGTGTCTGGTCTATTAGCGATGTTACCAAACAGACTAGTTCTGTCTCTTGCCTCTAGTTAGCGTGTGTTCTATTAGCGATGTTACCAACAGACTAGTTCTGTCTCTTGCCTCTAGTTAGTGTCTGGTCTATTAGCGATGTTACCAAACAGACTAGTTCTATCTCTTGCTTCTAGTTAGCTTCTGGTCTATTAGCGATGTTACCAAACAGACTAGTTCTGTCTCTTGCCTCTAGTTAGCGTCTGGTCTATTAGCGATGTTACCAACAGACTAGTTCTGTCTCTTGCCTCTAGTTAGCGTCTGGTCTATTAGCGATGTTACCAAACAGACTAGTTCTGTCTCTTGCCTCTAGTTAGCGTGTGTTCTATTAGCGATGTTACCAACATACTAGTTCTGTCTCTTGCCTCTAGTTAGCGTCTGGTCTATGAGCGATGTTACCAACAGACTAGTTCTGTCTCTTGTCTCTATTTAGCGTTTGGTCTATTAGCGATGTTACCAAACAGACTAGTTCTGTCTCTTGCCTGTAGTTATTGTCTGGTCTATTAGCGATGTTACCAAACAGACTAGTTCTGTCTCTTGCCTCTAGTTAGCGTCTGGTCTATTAGCGATGTAATCAAACAGACTATTTCTGTCTCTTGCCTGTAGTTAGCGTCTGGTCTATTAGCGATGTTACCAAACAGACTAGTTCTGTCTCTTGCCTCTAGTTAGCGTCTGGTCTATTAGCGATGTTACCAAACAGACTAGTTCTGTCTCTTGCCTCTAGTTAGCGTCTGGTCTATTAGAGATGTTACAAAACAGACTAGTTCTGTCTCTTGCCTCTAGTTAGCGTCTGGTCTATTAGCGATGTTACCAAACAGACTAGTTCTGTCTTGCCTCTAGTTAGTGTCTGGTCTATTAGCGATGTTACCAAACAGACTAGTTCTGTCTCTTGCCTCTAGTTAGCGTCTGGTCTATTAGCGATGTTACCAACAGACTAGTTCTGTCTCTTGCCTCTAGTTAGCGTCTGGTCTATTAGCGATGTTACCAAACAGACTAGTTCTGTCTTGCCTCTAGTTAGTGTCTGGTCTATTAGCGATGTTACCAAACAGACTAGTTCTGTCTTGCCTCTAGTTAGTGTCTGGTCTATTAGCGATGTTACCAAACAGTCTAGTTCTGTCTCTTGCTTCTAGTTAGCGTCTGGTCTATTAGCGATGTTACCAAACAGACTAGTTCTGTCTCTTGCCTCTAGTTAGCGTCTGGTCTATTAGCGATGTTACCAAACAGACTAGTTCTGTCTCTTGCCTCTAGTTAGCGTCTGGTCTATTAGCGATGTTACCAACAGACTAGTTCTGTCTCTTGCCTCTAGTTAGCGTCTGGTCTATTAGCGATGTTACCAAACAGACTAGTTCTGTCTTGCCTCTAGTTAGTGTCTGGTCTATTAGCGATGTTACCAAACAGTCTAGTTCTGTCTCTTGCTTCTAGTTAGCTTCTGGTCTATTAGCGATGTTACCAAACAGACTAGTTCTGTCTCTTGCCTCTAGTTAGTGTCTGGTCTATTAGCGATGTTACCAAACAGACTAGTTCTGTCTCTTGCCTCTAGTTAGCGTGTGTTCTATTAGCGATGTTACCAACAGACTAGTTCTGTCTCTTGCCTCTAGTTAGTGTCTGGTCTATTAACGATGTTACCAAACAGACTAGTTCTATCTCTTGCTTCTAGTTAGCTTCTGGTCTATTAGTGATGTTACCAAACAGACTAGTTCTGTCTCTTGCCTCTAGTTAGCGTCTGGTCTATTAGCGATGTTACCAACAGACTAGTTCTGTCTCTTGCCTCTAGTTAGCGTCTGGTCTATTAGCGATGTTACCAACAGACTAGTTCTGTCTCTTGCCTCTAGTTAGCGTCTGGTCTATTAGCGATGTTACCAAACAGACTAGTTATGTCTCTTGCCTCTAGTTAGCGTGTGTTCTATTAGCGATGTTACCAACAGACTAGTTCTGTCTCTTGCCTCTAGTTAGTGTCTGGTCTATTAGCGATGTTACCAAACAGACTAGTTCTGTCTCTTGCTTCTAGTTAGCTTCTGGTCTATTAGCGATGTTACCAAACAGACTAGTTCTGTCTCTTGCCTCTAGTTAGCGTCTGGTCTATTAGCGATGTTACCAACAGACTAGTTCTGTCTCTTGCCTCTAGTTAGCGTCTGGTCTATTAGCGATGTTACCAAACAGACTAGTTCTGTCTCTTGCCTCTAGTTAGCGTGTGTTCTATTAGCGATGTTACCAACATACTAGTTCTGTCTCTTGCCTCTAGTTAGCGTCTGGTCTATGAGCGATGTTACCAACAGACTAGTTCTGTCTCTTGTCTCTATTTAGCGTTTGGTCTATTAGCGATGTTACCAAACAGACTAGTTCTGTCTTTTGCCTGTAGTTATTGTCTGGTCTATTAGCGATGTTACCAAACAGACTAGTTCTGTCTCTTGCCTCTAGTTAGCGTCTGGTCTATTAGCGATGTAATCAAACAGACTAGTTCTGTCTCTTGCCTGTAGTTAGCGTCTGGTCTATTAGCGATGTTACCAAACAGACTAGTTCTGTCTCTTGCCTCTAGTTAGCGTCTGGTCTATTAGCGATGTTACAAAACAGACTAGTTCTGTCTCTTGCCTCTAGTTAGCGTCTGGTCTATTAGCGATGTTACCAAACAGACTAGTTCTGTCTTGCCTCTAGTTAGTGTCTGGTCTATTAGCGATGTTACCAAACAGACTAGTTCTGTTTCTTGCTTCTAGTTAGCGTCTGGTCTATTAGCGATGTTACCAAACAGACTAGTTCTGTCTCTTGCCTCTAGTTAGTGTCTGGTCTATTAGCGATGTTACCAAACAGACTAGTTCTGTCTCTTGCCTCTAGTTAGTGTCTGGTCTATTAGCGATGTTACCAACAGACTAGTTTTGTCTTTTGCCTCTAGTTAGCGTCTGGTCTATTAGCGATGTTACCAACAGACTAGTTCTGTCTCTTGCCTCTAGTTAGCGTCTGGTCTATTAGCGATGTTACCAAACAGACTAGTTCTGTCTTGCCTCTATTTAGTGTCTGGTCTATTAGCGATGTTACCAAACAGACTAGTTCTGTCTCTTGCCTCTAGTTAGCGTCTGGTCTATTAGCGATGTTACCAACAGACTAGTTCTGTCTCTTGCCTCTAGTTAGTGTCAGGTCTATTAGCGATGTTACCAAACAGACTAGGTCTGTCTGTTGCCTCTAGTTAGCGTCTGGTCTATTAGCGATGTTACCAAACAGACTAGTTGTGTCTCTTGCCTCTAGTTAGCGTCTGGTCTATTAGCGATGTTACCAAACAGACTAGTTCTGTCTCTTGCCTCTAGTTAGCGTCTGGTCTATTAGCGATGTTACCAACAGACTAGTTATGTCTCTTGCCTCTAGTTAGCGTCTGGTCTATTATCGATGTTACCAAACAGACTAGTTCTGTCTTGCCTCTAGTTAGTGTCTGGTCTATTAGCGATGTTACCAAACAGACTAGTTCTGTCTTGCCTCTAGTTAGTGTCTGGTCTATTAGCGATGTTACCAAACAGTCTAGTTCTGTCTCTTGCTTCTAGTTAGCGTCTGGTCTATTAGCGATGTTACCAAACAGACTAGTTCTGTCTCTTGCCTCTAGTTAGCGTCTGGTCTATTAGCGATGTTACCAAACAGACTAGTTCTGTCTCTTGCCTCTAGTTAGCGTCTGGTCTATTAGCGATGTTACCAACAGACTAGTTCTGTCTCTTGCCTCTAGTTAGCGTCTGGTCTATTAGCGATGTTACCAAACAGACTAGTTCTGTCTTGCCTCTAGTTAGTGTCTGGTCTATTAGCGATGTTACCAAACAGTCTAGTTCTGTCTCTTGCTTCTAGTTAGCTTCTGGTCTATTAGCGATGTTACCAAACAGACTAGTTCTGTCTCTTGCCTCTAGTTAGTGTCTGGTCTATTAGCGATGTTACCAAACAGACTAGTTCTGTCTCTTGCCTCTAGTTAGCGTGTGTTCTATTAGCGATGTTACCAACAGACTAGTTCTGTCTCTTGCCTCTAGTTAGTGTCTGGTCTATTAGCGATGTTACCAAACAGACTAGTTCTATCTCTTGCTTCTAGTTAGCTTCTGGTCTATTAGCGATGTTACCAAACAGACTAGTTCTGTCTCTTGCCTCTAGTTAGCGTCTGGTCTATTAGCGATGTTACCAACAGACTAGTTCTGTCTCTTGCCTCTAGTTAGCGTCTGGTCTATTAGCGATGTTACCAAACAGACTAGTTCTGTCTCTTGCCTCTAGTTAGCGTGTGTTCTATTAGCGATGTTACCAACATACTAGTTCTGTCTCTTGCCTCTAGTTAGCGTCTGGTCTATGAGCGATGTTACCAACAGACTAGTTCTGTCTCTTGTCTCTATTTAGCGTTTGGTCTATTAGCGATGTTACCAAACAGACTAGTTCTGTCTCTTGCCTGTAGTTATTGTCTGGTCTATTAGCGATGTTACCAAACAGACTAGTTCTGTCTCTTGCCTCTAGTTAGCGTCTGGTCTATTAGCGATGTAATCAAACAGACTATTTCTGTCTCTTGCCTGTAGTTAGCGTCTGGTCTATTAGCGATGTTACCAAACAGACTAGTTCTGTCTCTTGCCTCTAGTTAGCGTCTGGTCTATTAGCGATGTTACCAAACAGACTAGTTCTGTCTCTTGCCTCTAGTTAGCGTCTGGTCTATTAGAGATGTTACAAAACAGACTAGTTCTGTCTCTTGCCTCTAGTTAGCGTCTGGTCTATTAGCGATGTTACCAAACAGACTAGTTCTGTCTTGCCTCTAGTTAGTGTCTGGTCTATTAGCGATGTTACCAAACAGACTAGTTCTGTCTCTTGCCTCTAGTTAGTGTCTGGTCTATTAGCGATGTTACCAACAGACTAGTTTTGTCTTTTGCCTCTAGTTAGCGTCTGGTCTATTAGCGATGTTCCCAACAGACTAGTTCTGTCTCTTGCCTCTAGTTAGCGTCTGGTCTATTAGCGATGTTACCAAACAGACTAGTTCTGTCTTGCCTCTATTTAGTGTCTTGTCTATTAGCGATGTTACCAAACAGACTAGTTCTGTCTCTTGCCTCTAGTTAGCGTCTGGTCTATTAGCGATGTTACCAACAGACTAGTTCTGTCTCTTGCCTCTAGTTAGTGTCAGGTCTATTAGCGATGTTACCAAACAGACTAGGTCTGTCTGTTGCCTCTAGTTAGCGTCTGGTCTATTAGCGATGTTACCAATCAGACTAGTTGTGTCTCTTGCCTCTAGTTAGCGTCTGGTCTATTAGCGATGTTACCAAACAGACTAGTTCTGTCTCTTGCCTCTAGTTAGCGTCTGGTCTATTAGCGATGTTACCAACAGACTAGTTCTGTCTCTTGCCTCTAGTTAGCGTCTGGTCTATTAGCGATGTTACCAAACAGACTAGTTCTGTCTTGCCTCTAGTTAGTGTCTGGTCTATTAGCGATGTTACCAAACAGACTAGTTCTGTCTTGCCTCTAGTTAGCGTTTGGTCTATTAGCGATGTTACCAAACAGACTAGTTCTGTCTCTTGCCTGTAGTTATTGTCTGGTCTATTAGCGATGTTACCAAACAGACTAGTTCTGTCTCTTGCCTCTAGTTAGCGTCTGGTCTATTAGTGATGTAATCAAACAGACTATTTCTGTCTCTTGCCTGTAGTTAGCGTCTGGTCTATTAGCGATGTTACCAAACAGACTAGTTCTGTCTCTTGCCTCTAGTTAGCGTCTGGTCTATTAGCGATGTTACCAAACAGACTAGTTCTGTCTCTTGCCTCTAGTTAGCGTCTGGTCTATTAGCGATGTTACAAAACAGACTAGTTCTGTCTCTTGCCTCTAGTTAGCGTCTGGTCTATTAGCGATGTTACCAAACAGACTAGTTCTGTCTCTTGCCTCTAGTTAGTGTCTGGTCTATTAGCGATGTTACCAACAGACTAGTTTTGTCTTTTGCCTCTAGTTAGCGTCTGGTCTATTAGCGATGTTACCAAAAGACTAGTTCTGTCTCTTGCCTCTAGTTAGCGTCTGGTCTATTAGCGATGTTACCAAACAGACTAGTTCTGTCTTGCCTCTATTTAGTGTCTGGTCTATTAGCGATGTTACCAAACAGACTAGTTCTGTCTCTTGCCTCTAGTTAGCGTCTGGTCTATTAGCGATGTTACCAACAGACTAGTTCTGTCTCTTGCCTCTAGTTAGTGTCAGGTCTATTAGCGATGTTACCAAACAGACTAGGTCTGTCTGTTGCCTCTAGTTAGCGTCTGGTCTATTAGCGATGTTACCAAACAGTCTAGTTCTGTCTCTTGCTTCTAGTTAGCTTCTGGTCTATTAGCGATGTTACCAAACAGACTAGTTCTGTCTCTTGCCTCTAGTTAGTGTCTGGTCTATTAGCGATGTTACCAAACAGACTAGTTCTGTCTCTTGCCTCTAGTTAGCGTGTGTTCTATTAGCGATGTTACCAACAGACTAGTTCTGTCTCTTGCCTCTAGTTAGTGTCTGGTCTATTAGCGATGTTACCAAACAGACTAGTTCTATCTCTTGCTTCTACTTAGCTTCTGGTCTATTAGCGATGTTACCAAACAGACTAGTTCTGTCTCTTGCCTCTAGTTAGCGTCTGGTCTATTAGCGATGTTACCAACAGACTAGTTCTGTCTCTTGCCTCTAGTTAGCGTCTGGTCTATTAGCGATGTTACCAAACAGACTAGTTCTGTCTCTTGCCTCTAGTTAGCGTGTGTTCTATTAGCGATGTTACCAACATACTAGTTCTGTCTCTTGCCTCTAGTTAGCGTCTGGTCTATGAGCGATGTTACCAACAGACTAGTTCTGTCTCTTGTCTCTATTTAGCGTTTGGTCTATTAGCGATGTTACCAAACAGACTAGTTCTGTCTCTTGCCTGTAGTTATTGTCTGGTCTATTAGCGATGTTACCAAACAGACTAGTTCTGTCTCTTGCCTCTAGTTAGCGTCTGGTCTATTAGCGATGTAATCAAACAGACTATTTCTGTCTCTTGCCTGTAGTTAGCGTCTGGTCTATTAGCGATGTTACCAAACAGACTAGTTCTGTCTCTTGCCTCTAGTTAGCGTCTGGTCTATTAGCGATGTTACCAAACAGACTAGTTCTGTCTCTTGCCTCTAGTTAGCGTCTGGTCTATTAGAGATGTTACAAAACAGACTAGTTCTGTCTCTTGCCTCTAGTTAGCGTCTGGTCTATTAGCGATGTTACCAAACAGACTAGTTCTGTCTTGCCTCTAGTTAGTGTCTGGTCTATTAGCGATGTTACCAAACAGACTAGTTCTGTCTCTTGCCTCTAGTTAGTGTCTGGTCTATTAGCGATGTTACCAACAGACTAGTTTTGTCTTTTGCCTCTAGTTAGCGTCTGGTCTATTAGCGATGTTCCCAACAGACTAGTTCTGTCTCTTGCCTCTAGTTAGCGTCTGGTCTATTAGCGATGTTACCAAACAGACTAGTTCTGTCTTGCCTCTATTTAGTGTCTTGTCTATTAGCGATGTTACCAAACAGACTAGTTCTGTCTCTTGCCTCTAGTTAGCGTCTGGTCTATTAGCGATGTTACCAACAGACTAGTTCTGTCTCTTGCCTCTAGTTAGTGTCAGGTCTATTAGCGATGTTACCAAACAGACTAGGTCTGTCTGTTGCCTCTAGTTAGCGTCTGGTCTATTAGCGATGTTACCAAACAGACTAGTTGTGTCTCTTGCCTCTAGTTAGCGTCTGGTCTATTAGCGATGTTACCAAACAGACTAGTTCTGTCTCTTGCCTCTAGTTAGCGTCTGGTCTATTAGCGATGTTACCAACAGACTAGTTATGTCTCTTGCCTCTAGTTAGCGTCTGGTCTATTAGCGATGTTACCAAACAGACTAGTTCTGTCTTGCCTCTAGTTAGTGTCTGGTCTATTAGCGATGTTACCAAACAGACTAGTTCTGTCTTGCCTCTAGTTAGTGTCTGGTCTATTAGCGATGTTACCAAACAGTCTAGTTCTGTCTCTTGCTTCTAGTTAGCGTCTGGTCTATTAGCGATGTTACCAAACAGACTAGTTCTGTCTCTTGCCTCTAGTTAGCGTCTGGTCTATTAGCGATGTTACCAAACAGACTAGTTCTGTCTCTTGCCTCTAGTTAGCGTCTGGTCTATTAGCGATGTTACCAACTGACTAGTTCTGTCTCTTGCCTCTAGTTAGCGTCTGGTCTATTAGCGATGTTACCAAACAGACTAGTTCTGTCTTGCCTCTAGTTAGTGTCTGGTCTATTAGCGATGTTACCAAACAGTCTAGTTCTGTCTCTTGCTTCTAGTTAGCTTCTGGTCTATTAGCGATGTTACCAAACAGACTAGTTCTGTCTCTTGCCTCTAGTTAGTGTCTGGTCTATTAGCGATGTTACCAAACAGACTAGTTCTGTCTCTTGCCTCTAGTTAGCGTGTGTTCTATTAGCGATGTTACCAACAGACTAGTTCTGTCTCTTGCCTCTAGTTAGTGTCTGGTCTATTAGCGATGTTACCAAACAGACTAGTTCTATCTCTTGCTTCTAGTTAGCTTCTGGTCTATTAGCGATGTTACCAAACAGACTAGTTCTGTCTCTTGCCTCTAGTTAGCGTCTGGTCTATTAGCGATGTTACCAACAGACTAGTTCTGTCTCTTGCCTCTAGTTAGCGTCTGGTCTATTAGCGATGTTACCAAACAGACTAGTTCTGTCTCTTGCCTCTAGTTAGCGTGTGTTCTATTAGCGATGTTACCAACATACTAGTTCTGTCTCTTGCCTCTAGTTAGCGTCTGGTCTATGAGCGATGTTACCAACAGACTAGTTCTGTCTCTTGTCTCTATTTAGCGTTTGGTCTATTAGCGATGTTACCAAACAGACTAGTTCTGTCTCTTGCCTGTAGTTATTGTCTGGTCTATTAGCGATGTTACCAAACAGACTAGTTCTGTCTCTTGCCTCTAGTTAGCGTCTGGTCTATTAGCGATGTAATCAAACAGACTATTTCTGTCTCTTGCCTGTAGTTAGCGTCTGGTCTATTAGCGATGTTACCAAACAGACTAGTTCTGTCTCTTGCCTCTAGTTAGCGTCTGGTCTATTAGCGATGTTACCAAACAGACTAGTTCTGTCTCTTGCCTCTAGTTAGCGTCTGGTCTATTAGAGATGTTACAAAACAGACTAGTTCTGTCTCTTGCCTCTAGTTAGCGTCTGGTCTATTAGCGATGTTACCAAACAGACTAGTTCTGTCTTGCCTCTAGTTAGTGTCTGGTCTATTAGCGATGTTACCAAACAGACTAGTTCTGTCTCTTGCCTCTAGTTAGTGTCTGGTCTATTAGCGATGTTACCAACAGACTAGTTTTGTCTTTTGCCTCTAGTTAGCGTCTGGTCTATTAGCGATGTTCCCAACAGACTAGTTCTGTCTCTTGCCTCTAGTTAGCGTCTGGTCTATTAGCGATGTTACCAAACAGACTAGTTCTGTCTTGCCTCTATTTAGTGTCTTGTCTATTAGCGATGTTACCAAACAGACTAGTTCTGTCTCTTGCCTCTAGTTAGCGTCTGGTCTATTAGCGATGTTACCAACAGACTAGTTCTGTCTCTTGCCTCTAGTTAGTGTCAGGTCTATTAGCGATGTTACCAAACAGACTAGGTCTGTCTGTTGCCTCTAGTTAGCGTCTGGTCTATTAGCGATGTTACCAAACAGACTAGTTGTGTCTCTTGCCTCTAGTTAGCGTCTGGTCTATTAGCGATGTTACCAAACAGACTAGTTCTGTCTCTTGCCTCTAGTTAGCGTCTGGTCTATTAGCGATGTTACCAACAGACTAGTTCTGTCTCTTGCCTCTAGTTAGCGTCTGGTCTATTAGCGATGTTACCAAACAGACTAGTTCTGTCTTGCCTCTAGTTAGTGTCTGGTCTATTAGCGATGTTACCAAACAGACTAGTTCTGTCTTGCCTCTAGTTAGCGTTTGGTCTATTAGCGATGTTACCAAACAGACTAGTTCTGTCTCTTGCCTGTAGTTATTGTCTGGTCTATTAGCGATGTTACCAAACAGACTAGTTCTGTCTCTTGCCTCTAGTTAGCGTCTGGTCTATTAGTGATGTAATCAAACAGACTATTTCTGTCTCTTGCCTGTAGTTAGCGTCTGGTCTATTAGCGATGTTACCAAACAGACTAGTTCTGTCTCTTGCCTCTAGTTAGCGTCTGGTCTATTAGCGATGTTACCAAACAGACTAGTTCTGTCTCTTGCCTCTAGTTAGCGTCTGGTCTATTAGCGATGTTACAAAACAGACTAGTTCTGTCTCTTGCCTCTAGTTAGCGTCTGGTCTATTAGCGATGTTACCAAACAGACTAGTTCTGTCTTGCCTCTAGTTAGTGTCTGGTCTATTAGCGATGTTACCAAACAGACTAGTTCTGTCTCTTGCCTCTAGTTAGTGTCTGGTCTATTAGCGATGTTACCAACAGACTAGTTTTGTCTTTTGCCTCTAGTTAGCGTCTGGTCTATTAGCGATGTTACCAAAAGACTAGTTCTGTCTCTTGCCTCTAGTTAGCGTCTGGTCTATTAGCGATGTTACCAAACAGACTAGTTCTGTCTTGCCTCTATTTAGTGTCTGGTCTATTAGCGATGTTACCAAACAGACTAGTTCTGTCTCTTGCCTCTAGTTAGCGTCTGGTCTATTAGCGATGTTACCAACAGACTAGTTCTGTCTCTTGCCTCTAGTTAGTGTCAGGTCTATTAGCGATGTTACCAAACAGACTAGGTCTGTCTGTTGCCTCTAGTTAGCGTCTGGTCTATTAGCGATGTTACCAAACAGTCTAGTTCTGTCTCTTGCTTCTAGTTAGCGTCTGGTCTATTAGCGATGTTACCAAACAGACTAGTTCTGTCTCTTGCCTCTAGTTAGCGTCTGGTCTATTAGCGATGTTACCAAACAGACTAGTTCTGTCTCTTGCCTCTAGTTAGCGTCTGGTCTATTAGCGATGTTACCAACAGACTAGTTCTGTCTCTTGCCTCTAGTTAGCGTCTGGTCTATTAGCGATGTTACCAAACAGACTAGTTCTGTCTTGCCTCTAGTTAGTGTCTGGTCTATTAGCGATGTTACCAAACAGTCTAGTTCTGTCTCTTGCTTCTAGTTAGCTTCTGGTCTATTAGCGATGTTACCAAACAGACTAGTTCTGTCTCTTGCCTCTAGTTAGTGTCTGGTCTATTAGCGATGTTACCAAACAGACTAGTTCTGTCTCTTGCCTCTAGTTAGCGTGTGTTCTATTAGCGATGTTACCAACAGACTAGTTCTGTCTCTTGCCTCTAGTTAGTGTCTGGTCTATTAGCGATGTTACCAAACAGACTAGTTCTATCTCTTGCTTCTAGTTAGCTTCTGGTCTATTAGCGATGTTACCAAACAGACTAGTTCTGTCTCTTGCCTCTAGTTAGCGTCTGGTCTATTAGCGATGTTACCAACAGACTAGTTCTGTCTCTTGCCTCTAGTTAGCGTCTGGTCTATTAGCGATGTTACCAAACAGACTAGTTCTGTCTCTTGCCTCTAGTTAGCGTGTGTTCTATTAGCGATGTTACCAACATACTAGTTCTGTCTCTTGCCTCTAGTTAGCGTCTGGTCTATGAGCGATGTTACCAACAGACTAGTTCTGTCTCTTGTCTCTATTTAGCGTTTGGTCTATTAGCGATGTTACCAAACAGACTAGTTCTGTCTCTTGCCTGTAGTTATTGTCTGGTCTATTAGCGATGTTACCAAACAGACTAGTTCTGTCTCTTGCCTCTAGTTAGCGTCTGGTCTATTAGCGATGTAATCAAACAGACTATTTCTGTCTCTTGCCTGTAGTTAGCGTCTGGTCTATTAGCGATGTTACCAAACAGACTAGTTCTGTCTCTTGCCTCTAGTTACCGTCTGGTCTATTAGCGATGTTACCAAACAGACTAGTTCTGTCTCTTGCCTCTAGTTAGCGTCTGGTCTATTAGAGATGTTACAAAACAGACTAGTTCTGTCTCTTGCCTCTAGTTAGCGTCTGGTCTATTAGCGATGTTACCAAACAGACTAGTTCTGTCTTGCCTCTAGTTAGTGTCTGGTCTATTAGCGATGTTACCAAACAGACTAGTTCTGTCTCTTGCCTCTAGTTAGTGTCTGGTCTATTAGCGATGTTACCAACAGACTAGTTTTGTCTTTTGCCTCTAGTTAGCGTCTGGTCTATTAGCGATGTTCCCAACAGACTAGTTCTGTCTCTTGCCTCTAGTTAGCGTCTGGTCTATTAGCGATGTTACCAAACAGACTAGTTCTGTCTTGCCTCTATTTAGTGTCTTGTCTATTAGCGATGTTACCAAACAGACTAGTTCTGTCTCTTGCCTCTAGTTAGCGTCTGGTCTATTAGCGATGTTACCAACAGACTAGTTCTGTCTCTTGCCTCTAGTTAGTGTCAGGTCTATTAGCGATGTTACCAAACAGACTAGGTCTGTCTGTTGCCTCTAGTTAGCGTCTGGTCTATTAGCGATGTTACCAAACAGACTAGTTGTGTCTCTTGCCTCTAGTTAGCGTCTGGTCTATTAGCGATGTTACCAAACAGACTAGTTCTGTCTCTTGCCTCTAGTTAGCGTCTGGTCTATTAGCGATGTTACCAACAGACTAGTTCTGTCTCTTGCCTCTAGTTAGCGTCTGGTCTATTAGCGATGTTACCAAACAGACTAGTTCTGTCTTGCCTCTAGTTAGTGTCTGGTCTATTAGCGATGTTACCAACAGACTAGTTTTGTCTTTTGCCTCTAGTTAGCGTCTGGTCTATTAGCGATGTTCCCAACAGACTAGTTCTGTCTCTTGCCTCTAGTTAGCGTCTGGTCTATTAGCGATGTTACCAAACAGACTAGTTCTGTCTTGCCTCTATTTAGTGTCTTGTCTATTAGCGATGTTACCAAACAGACTAGTTCTGTCTCTTGCCTCTAGTTAGCGTCTGGTCTATTAGCGATGTTACCAACAGACTAGTTCTGTCTCTTGCCTCTAGTTAGTGTCAGGTCTATTAGCGATGTTACCAAACAGACTAGGTCTGTCTGTTGCCTCTAGTTAGCGTCTGGTCTATTAGCGATGTTACCAAACAGACTAGTTGTGTCTCTTGCCTCTAGTTAGCGTCTGGTCTATTAGCGATGTTACCAAACAGACTAGTTCTGTCTCTTGCCTCTAGTTAGCGTCTGGTCTATTAGCGATGTTACCAACAGACTAGTTCTGTCTCTTGCCTCTAGTTAGCGTCTGGTCTATTAGCGATGTTACCAAACAGACTAGTTCTGTCTTGCCTCTAGTTAGTGTCTGGTCTATTAGCGATGTTACCAAACAGACTAGTTCTGTCTTGCCTCTAGTTAGCGTTTGGTCTATTAGCGATGTTACCAAAAAGACTAGTTCTGTCTCTTGCCTGTAGTTATTGTCTGGTCTATTAGCGATGTTACCAAACAGACTAGTTCTGTCTCTTGCCTCTAGTTAGCGTCTGGTCTATTAGTGATGTAATCAAACAGACTATTTCTGTCTCTTGCCTGTAGTTAGCGTCTGGTCTATTAGCGATGTTACCAAACAGACTAGTTCTGTCTCTTGCCTCTAGTTAGCGTCTGGTCTATTAGCGATGTTACCAAACAGACTAGTTCTGTCTCTTGCCTCTAGTTAGCGTCTGGTCTATTAGCGATGTTACAAAACAGACTAGTTCTGTCTCTTGCCTCTAGTTAGCGTCTGGTCTATTAGCGATGTTACCAAACAGACTAGTTCTGTCTTGCCTCTAGTTAGTGTCTGGTCTATTAGCGATGTTACCAAACAGACTAGTTCTGTCTCTTGCCTCTAGTTAGTGTCTGGTCTATTAGCGATGTTACCAACAGACTAGTTTTGTCTTTTGCCTCTAGTTAGCGTCTGGTCTATTAGCGATGTTACCAAAAGACTAGTTCTGTCTCTTGCCTCTAGTTAGCGTCTGGTCTATTAGCGATGTTACCAAACAGACTAGTTCTGTCTTGCCTCTATTTAGTGTCTGGTCTATTAGCGATGTTACCAAACAGACTAGTTCTGTCTCTTGCCTCTAGTTAGCGTCTGGTCTATTAGCGATGTTACCAACAGACTAGTTCTGTCTCTTGCCTCTAGTTAGTGTCAGGTCTATTAGCGATGTTACCAAACAGACTAGGTCTGTCTGTTGCCTCTAGTTAGCGTCTGGTCTATTAGCGATGTTACCAAACAGTCTAGTTCTGTCTCTTGCTTCTAGTTAGCGTCTGGTCTATTAGCGATGTTACCAAACAGACTAGTTCTGTCTCTTGCCTCTAGTTAGCGTCTGGTCTATTAGCGATGTTACCAAACAGACTAGTTCTGTCTCTTGCCTCTAGTTAGCGTCTGGTCTATTAGCGATGTTACCAACAGACTAGTTCTGTCTCTTGCCTCTAGTTAGCGTCTGGTCTATTAGCGATGTTACCAAACAGACTAGTTCTGTCTTGCCTCTAGTTAGTGTCTGGTCTATTAGCGATGTTACCAAACAGTCTAGTTCTGTCTCTTGCTTCTAGTTAGCTTCTGGTCTATTAGCGATGTTACCAAACAGACTAGTTCTGTCTCTTGCCTCTAGTTAGTGTCTGGTCTATTAGCGATGTTACCAAACAGACTAGTTCTGTCTCTTGCCTCTAGTTAGCGTGTGTTCTATTAGCGATGTTACCAACAGACTAGTTCTGTCTCTTGCCTCTAGTTAGTGTCTGGTCTATTAGCGATGTTACCAAACAGACTAGTTCTATCTCTTGCTTCTAGTTAGCTTCTGGTCTATTAGCGATGTTACCAAACAGACTAGTTCTGTCTCTTGCCTCTAGTTAGCGTCTGGTCTATTAGCGATGTTACCAACAGACTAGTTCTGTCTCTTGCCTCTAGTTAGCGTCTGGTCTATTAGCGATGTTACCAAACAGACTAGTTCTGTCTCTTGCCTCTAGTTAGCGTGTGTTCTATTAGCGATGTTACCAACATACTAGTTCTGTCTCTTGCCTCTAGTTAGCGTCTGGTCTATGAGCGATGTTACCAACAGACTAGTTCTGTCTCTTGTCTCTATTTAGCGTTTGGTCTATTAGCGATGTTACCAAACAGACTAGTTCTGTCTCTTGCCTGTAGTTATTGTCTGGTCTATTAGCGATGTTACCAAACAGACTAGTTCTGTCTCTTGCCTCTAGTTAGCGTCTGGTCTATTAGCGATGTAATCAAACAGACTATTTCTGTCTCTTGCCTGTAGTTAGCGTCTGGTCTATTAGCGATGTTACCAAACAGACTAGTTCTGTCTCTTGCCTCTAGTTACCGTCTGGTCTATTAGCGATGTTACCAAACAGACTAGTTCTGTCTCTTGCCTCTAGTTAGCGTCTGGTCTATTAGAGATGTTACAAAACAGACTAGTTCTGTCTCTTGCCTCTAGTTAGCGTCTGGTCTATTAGCGATGTTACCAAACAGACTAGTTCTGTCTTGCCTCTAGTTAGTGTCTGGTCTATTAGCGATGTTACCAAACAGACTAGTTCTGTCTCTTGCCTCTAGTTAGTGTCTGGTCTATTAGCGATGTTACCAACAGACTAGTTTTGTCTTTTGCCTCTAGTTAGCGTCTGGTCTATTAGCGATGTTCCCAACAGACTAGTTCTGTCTCTTGCCTCTAGTTAGCGTCTGGTCTATTAGCGATGTTACCAAACAGACTAGTTCTGTCTTGCCTCTATTTAGTGTCTTGTCTATTAGCGATGTTACCAAACAGACTAGTTCTGTCTCTTGCCTCTAGTTAGCGTCTGGTCTATTAGCGATGTTACCAACAGACTAGTTCTGTCTCTTGCCTCTAGTTAGTGTCAGGTCTATTAGCGATGTTACCAAACAGACTAGGTCTGTCTGTTGCCTCTAGTTAGCGTCTGGTCTATTAGCGATGTTACCAAACAGACTAGTTGTGTCTCTTGCCTCTAGTTAGCGTCTGGTCTATTAGCGATGTTACCAAACAGACTAGTTCTGTCTCTTGCCTCTAGTTAGCGTCTGGTCTATTAGCGATGTTACCAACAGACTAGTTCTGTCTCTTAACTCTAGTTAGCGTCTGGTCTATTAGCGATGTTACCAAACAGACTAGTTCTGTCTTGCCTCTAGTTAGTGTCTGGTCTATTAGCGATGTTACCAAACAGACTAGTTCTGTCTTGCCTCTAGTTAGCGTTTGGTCTATTAGCGATGTTACCAAACAGACTAGTTCTGTCTCTTGCCTGTAGTTATTGTCTGGTCTATTAGCGATGTTACCAAACAGACTAGTTCTGTCTCTTGCCTCTAGTTAGCGTCTGGTCTATTAGTGATGTAATCAAACAGACTATTTCTGTCTCTTGCCTGTAGTTAGCGTCTGGTCTATTAGCGATGTTACCAAACAGACTAGTTCTGTCTCTTGCCTCTAGTTAGCGTCTGGTCTATTAGCGATGTTACCAAACAGACTAGTTCTGTCTCTTGCCTCTAGTTAGCGTCTGGTCTATTAGCGATGTTACAAAACAGACTAGTTCTGTCTCTTGCCTCTAGTTAGCGTCTGGTCTATTAGCGATGTTACCAAACAGACTAGTTCTGTCTTGCCTCTAGTTAGTGTCTGGTCTATTAGCGATGTTACCAAACAGACTAGTTCTGTCTCTTGCCTCTAGTTAGTGTCTGGTCTATTAGCGATGTTACCAACAGACTAGTTTTGTCTTTTGCCTCTAGTTAGCGTCTGGTCTATTAGCGATGTTACCAACAGACTAGTTCTGTCTCTTGCCTCTAGTTAGCGTCTGGTCTATTAGCGATGTTACCAAACAGACTTGTTCTGTCTTGCCTCTATTTAGTGTCTGGTCTATTAGCGATGTTACCAAACAGACTAGTTCTGTCTCTTGCCTCTAGTTAGCGTCTGGTCTATTAGCGATGTTACCAACAGACTAGTTCTGTCTCTTGCCTCTAGTTAGTGTCAGGTCTATTAGCGATGTTACCAAACAGACTAGGTCTGTCTGTTGCCTCTAGTTAGCGTCTGGTCTATTAGCGATGTTACCAAACAGACTAGTTGTGTCTCTTGCCTCTAGTTAGCGTCTGGTCTATTAGCGATGTTACCAAACAGACTAGTTCTGTCTCTTGCCTCTAGTTAGCGTCTGGTCTATTAGCGATGTTACCAACAGACTAGTTCTGTCTCTTGCCTCTAGTTAGCGTCTGGTCTATTAGCGATGTTACCAAACAGACTAGTTCTGTCTTGCCTCTAGTTAGTGTCTGGTCTATTAGCGATGTTACCAAACAGACTAGTTCTGTCTTGCCTCTAGTTAGTGTCTGGTCTATTAGCGATGTTACCAAACAGTCTAGTTCTGTCTCTTGCTTCTAGTTAGCGTCTGGTCTATTAGCGATGTTACCAAACAGACTAGTTCTGTCTCTTGCCTCTAGTTAGCGTCTGGTCTATTAGCGATGTTACCAAACAGACTAGTTCTGTCTCTTGCCTCTAGTTAGCGTCTGGTCTATTAGCGATGTTACCAAACAGACTAGTTCTGTCTTGCCTCTAGTTAGTGTCTGGTCTATTAGCGATGTTACCAAACAGACTAGTTCTGTCTCTTGCCTCTAGTTAGCGTCTGGTCTATTAGCGATGTTACCAAACTGACTAGTTCTGTTTCTTGCTTCTAGTTAGCGTCTGGTCTATTAGCGATGTTACCAAACAGACTAGTTCTGTCTCTTGCCTCTAGTTAGTGTCTGGTCTATTAGCGATGTTACCAAACAGACTAGTTCTGTCTCTTGCCTCTAGTTAGTGTCTGGTCTATTAGCGATGTTACCAACAGACTAGTTTTGTCTTTTGCCTCTAGTTAGCGTCTGGTCTATTAGCGATGTTACCAACAGACTAGTTCTGTCTCTTGCCTCTAGTTAGCGTCTGGTCTATTAGCGATGTTACCAAACAGACTAGTTCTGTCTTGCCTCTATTTAGTGTCTGGTCTATTAGCGATGTTACCAAACAGACTAGTTCTGTCTCTTGCCTCTAGTTAGCGTCTGGTCTATTAGCGATGTTACCAACAGACTAGTTCTGTCTCTTGCCTCTAGTTAGTGTCAGGTCTATTAGCGATGTTACCAAACAGACTAGGTCTGTCTGTTGCCTCTAGTTAGCGTCTGGTCTATTAGCGATGTTACCAAACAGACTAGTTGTGTCTCTTGCCTCTAGTTAGCGTCTGGTCTATTAGCGATGTTACCAAACAGACTAGTTCTGTCTCTTGCCTCTAGTTAGCGTCTGGTCTATTAGCGATGTTACCAACAGACTAGTTCTGTCTCTTGCCTCTAGTTAGCGTCTGGTCTATTAGCGATGTTACCAAACAGACTAGTTCTGTCTTGCCTCTAGTTAGTGTCTGGTCTATTAGCGATGTTACCAAACAGACTAGTTCTGTCTTGCCTCTAGTTAGTGTCTGGTCTATTAGCGATGTTACCAAACAGTCTAGTTCTGTCTCTTGCTTCTAGTTAGCGTCTGGTCTATTCGCGATGTTACCAAACAGACTAGTTCTGTCTCTTGCCTCTAGTTAGCGTCTGGTCTATTAGCGATGTTACCAAACAGACTAGTTCTGTCTCTTGCCTCTAGTTAGCGTCTGGTCTATTAGCGATGTTACCAACAGACTAGTTCTGTCTCTTGCCTCTAGTTAGCGTCTGGTCTATTAGCGATGTTACCAAACAGACTAGTTCTGTCTTGCCTCTAGTTAGTGTCTGGTCTATTAGCGATGTTACCAAACAGTCTAGTTCTGTCTCTTGCTTCTAGTTAGCGTCTGGTCTATTAGCGATGTTACCAAACAGACTAGTTCTGTCTTGCCTCTAGTTAGTGTCTGGTCTATTAGCGATGTTACCAACAGACTAGTTCTGTCTCTTGCCTCTAGTTAGTGTCAGGTCTATTAGCGATGTTACCAAACAGACTAGGTCTGTCTGTTGCCTCTAGTTAGCGTCTGGTCTATTAGCGATGTTACCAAACAGACTAGTTGTGTCTCTTGCCTCTAGTTAGCGTCTGGTCTATTAGCGATGTTACCAAACAGACTAGTTCTGTCTCTTGCCTCTAGTTAGCGTCTGGTCTATTAGCGATGTTACCAACAGACTAGTTCTGTCTCTTGCCTCTAGTTAGTGTCTGGTCTATTAGCGATGTTACCAAACAGACTAGTTCTGTCTCTTGCCTCTAGTTAGCGTCTGGTCTATTAGCGATGTTACCAAACTGACTAGTTCTGTTTCTTGCTTCTAGTTAGCGTCTGGTCTATTAGCGATGTTACCAAACAGACTAGTTCTGTCTCTTGCCTCTAGTTAGTGTCTGGTCTATTAGCGATGTTACCAAACAGACTAGTTCTGTCTTGCCTCTAGTTAGTGTCTGGTCTATTAGCGATGTTACCAAACAGTCTAGTTCTGTCTCTTGCTTCTAGTTAGCTTCTGGTCTATTAGCGATGTTACCAAACAGACTAGTTCTGTCTCTTGCCTCTAGTTAGTGTCTGGTCTATTAGCGATGTTACCAAACAGACTAGTTCTGTCTCTTGCCTCTAGTTAGCGTGTGTTCTATTAGCGATGTTACCAACAGACTAGTTCTGTCTCTTGCCTCTAGTTAGTGTCTGGTCTATTAGCGATGTTACCAAACAGACTAGTTCTATCTCTTGCTTCTAGTTATCTTCTGGTCTATTAGCGATGTTACCAAACAGACTAGTTCTGTCTCTTGCCTCTAGTTAGCGTCTGGTCTATTAGCGATGTTACCAACAGACTAGTTCTGTCTCTTGCCTCTAGTTAGCGTCTGGTCTATTAGCGATGTTACCAAACATACTAGTTCTGTCTCTTGCCTCTAGTTAGCGTGTGTTCTATTAGCGATGTTACCAACATACTAGTTCTGTCTCTTGCCTCTAGTTAGCGTCTGGTCTATGAGCGATGTTACCAACAGACTAGTTCTGTCTCTTGTCTCTATTTAGCGTTTGGTCTATTAGCGATGTTACCAAACAGACTAGTTCTGTCTCTTGCCTGTAGTTATTGTCTGGTCTATTAGCGATGTTACCAAACAGACTAGTTCTGTCTCTTGCCTCTAGTTAGCGTCTGGTCTATTAGCGATGTAATCAAACAGACTATTTCTGTCTCTTGCCTGTAGTTAGCGTCTGGTCTATTAGCGATGTTACCAAACAGACTAGTTCTGTCTCTTGCCTCTAGTTAGCGTCTGGTCTATTAGCGATGTTACCAAACAGACTAGTTCTGTCTCTTGACTCTAGTTAGCGTCTGGTCTATTAGCGATGTTACAAAACAGACTAGTTCTGTCTCTTGCCTCTAGTTAGCGTCTGGTCTATTAGCGATGTTACCAAACAGACTAGTTCTGTCTTGCCTCTAGTTAGTGTCTGGTCTATTAGCGATGTTACCAAACAGACTAGTTCTGTTTCTTGCCTCTAGTTAGTGTCTGGTCTATTAGCGATGTTACCAACAGACTAGTTTTGTCTTTTGCCTCTAGTTAGCGTCTGGTCTATTAGCGATGTTACCAACAGACTAGTTCTGTCTCTTGCCTCTAGTTAGCATCTGGTCTATTAGCGATGTTACCAAACAGACTAGTTCTGTCTTGCCTCTATTTAGTGTCTGGTCTATTAGCGATGTTACCAAACAGACTAGTTCTGTCTCTTGCCTCTAGTTAGCGTCTGGTCTATTAGCGATGTTACCAACAGACTAGTTCTGTCTCTTGCCTCTAGTTAGTGTCAGGTCTATTAGCGATGTTACCAAACAGACTAGGTCTGTCTGTTGCCTCTAGTTAGCGTCTGGTCTATTAGCGATGTTACCAAACAGACTAGTTGTGTCTCTTGCCTCTAGTTAGCGTCTGGTCTATTAGCGATGTTACCAAACAGACTAGTTCTGTCTCTTGCCTCTAGTTAGCGTCTGGTCTATTAGCGATGTTACCAACAGACTAGTTCTGTCTCTTGCCTCTAGTTAGCGTCTGGTCTATTAGCGATGTTACCAAACAGACTAGTTCTGTCTTGCCTCTAGTTAGTGTCTGGTCTATTAGCGATGTTACCAAACAGACTAGTTCTGTCTTGCCTCTAGTTAGCGTTTGGTCTATTAGCGATGTTACCAAACAGACTAGTTCTGTCTCTTGCCTGTAGTTATTGTCTGGTCTATTAGCGATGTTACCAAACAGACTAGTTCTGTCTCTTGCCTCTAGTTAGCGTCTGGTCTATTAGTGATGTAATCAAACAGACTATTTCTGTCTCTTGCCTGTAGTTAGCGTCTGGTCTATTAGCGATGTTACCAAACAGACTAGTTCTGTCTCTTGCCTCTAGTTAGCGTCTGGTCTATTAGCGATGTTACCAAACAGACTAGTTCTGTCTCTTGCCTCTAGTTAGCGTCTGGTCTATTAGCGATGTTACAAAACAGACTAGTTCTGTCTCTTGCCTCTAGTTAGCGTCTGGTCTATTAGCGATGTTACCAAACAGACTAGTTCTGTCTTGCCTCTAGTTAGTGTCTGGTCTATTAGCGATGTTACCAAACAGACTAGTTCTGTCTCTTGCCTCTAGTTAGTGTCTGGTCTATTAGCGATGTTACCAACAGACTAGTTTTGTCTTTTGCCTCTAGTTAGCGTCTGGTCTATTAGCGATGTTACCAACAGACTAGTTCTGTCTCTTGCCTCTAGTTAGCGTCTGGTCTATTAGCGATGTTACCAAACAGACTAGTTCTGTCTTGCCTCTATTTAGTGTCTGGTCTATTAGCGATGTTACCAAACAGACTAGTTCTGTCTCTTGCCTCTAGTTAGTGTCTGGTCTATTAGCGATGTTACCAAACAGACTAGTTCTGTTTCTTGCCTCTAGTTAGTGTCTGGTCTATTAGCGATGTTACCAACAGACTAGTTTTGTCTTTTGCCTCTAGTTAGCGTCTGGTCTATTAGCGATGTTACCAACAGACTAGTTCTGTCTCTTGCCTCTAGTTAGCATCTGGTCTATTAGCGATGTTACCAAACAGACTAGTTCTGTCTTGCCTCTATTTAGTGTCTGGTCTATTAGCGATGTTACCAAACAGACTAGTTCTGTCTCTTGCCTCTAGTTAGCGTCTGGTCTATTAGCGATGTTACCAACAGACTAGTTCTGTCTCTTGCCTCTAGTTAGTGTCAGGTCTATTAGCGATGTTACCAAACAGACTAGGTCTGTCTGTTGCCTCTAGTTAGCGTCTGGTCTATTAGCGATGTTACCAAACAGACTAGTTGTGTCTCTTGCCTCTAGTTAGCGTCTGGTCTATTAGCGATGTTACCAAACAGACTAGTTCTGTCTCTTGCCTCTAGTTAGCGTCTGGTCTATTAGCGATGTTACCAACAGACTAGTTCTGTCTCTTGCCTCTAGTTAGCGTCTGGTCTATTAGCGATGTTACCAAACAGACTAGTTCTGTCTTGCCTCTAGTTAGTGTCTGGTCTATTAGCGATGTTACCAAACAGACTAGTTCTGTCTTGCCTCTAGTTAGCGTTTGGTCTATTAGCGATGTTACCAAACAGACTAGTTCTGTCTCTTGCCTGTAGTTATTGTCTGGTCTATTAGCGATGTTACCAAACAGACTAGTTCTGTCTCTTGCCTCTAGTTAGCGTCTGGTCTATTAGTGATGTAATCAAACAGACTATTTCTGTCTCTTGCCTGTAGTTAGCGTCTGGTCTATTAGCGATGTTACCAAACAGACTAGTTCTGTCTCTTGCCTCTAGTTAGCGTCTGGTCTATTAGCGATGTTACCAAACAGACTAGTTCTGTCTCTTGCCTCTAGTTAGCGTCTGGTCTATTAGCGATGTTACAAAACAGACTAGTTCTGTCTCTTGCCTCTAGTTAGCGTCTGGTCTATTAGCGATGTTACCAAACAGACTAGTTCTGTCTTGCCTCTAGTTAGTGTCTGGTCTATTAGCGATGTTACCAAACAGACTAGTTCTGTCTCTTGCCTCTAGTTAGTGTCTGGTCTATTAGCGATGTTACCAACAGACTAGTTTTGTCTTTTGCCTCTAGTTAGCGTCTGGTCTATTAGCGATGTTACCAACAGACTAGTTCTGTCTCTTGCCTCTAGTTAGCGTCTGGTCTATTAGCGATGTTACCAAACAGACTAGTTCTGTCTTGCCTCTATTTAGTGTCTGGTCTATTAGCGATGTTACCAAACAGACTAGTTCTGTCTCTTGCCTCTAGTTAGCGTCTGGTCTATTAGCGATGTTACCAACAGACTAGTTCTGTCTCTTGCCTCTAGTTAGTGTCAGGTCTATTAGCGATGTTACCAAACAGACTAGGTCTGTCTGTTGCCTCTAGTTAGCGTCTGGTCTATTAGCGATGTTACCAAACAGACTAGTTGTGTCTCTTGCCTCTAGTTAGCGTCTGGTCTATTAGCGATGTTACCAAACAGACTAGTTCTGTCTCTTGCCTCTAGTTAGCGTCTGGTCTATTAGCGATGTTACCAACAGACTAGTTCTGTCTCTTGCCTCTAGTTAGCGTCTGGTCTATTAGCGATGTTACCAAACAGACTAGTTCTGTCTTGCCTCTAGTTAGTGTCTGGTCTATTAGCGATGTTACCAAACAGACTAGTTCTGTCTTGCCTCTAGTTAGTGTCTGGTCTATTAGCGATGTTACCAAACAGTCTAGTTCTGTCTCTTGCTTCTAGTTAGCGTCTGGTCTATTAGCGATGTTACCAAACAGACTAGTTCTGTCTCTTGCCTCTAGTTAGCGTCTGGTCTATTAGCGATGTTACCAAACAGACTAGTTCTGTCTCTTGCCTCTAGTTAGCGTCTGGTCTATTAGCGATGTTACCAACAGACTAGTTCTGTCTCTTGCCTCTAGTTAGCGTCTGTTCTATTAGCGATGTTACCAAACAGACTAGTTCTGTCTTGCCTCTAGTTAGTGTCTGGTCTATTAGCGATGTTACCAAACAGTCTAGTTCTGTCTCTTGCTTCTAGTTAGCTTCTGGTCTATTAGCGATGTTACCAAACAGACTAGTTCTGTCTCTTGCCTCTAGTTAGTGTCTGGTCTATTAGCGATGTTACCAAACAGACTAGTTCTGTCTCTTGCCTCTAGTTAGCGTGTGTTCTATTAGCGATGTTACCAACAGACTAGTTCTGTCTCTTGCCTCTAGTTAGTGTCTGGTCTAATAGCGATGTTACCAAACAGACTAGTTCTATCTCTTGCTTCTAGTTAGCTTCTGGTCTATTAGCGATGTTACCAAACAGACTAGTTCTGTCTCTTGCCTCTAGTTAGCGTCTGGTCTATTAGCGATGTTACCAACAGACTAGTTCTGTCTCTTGCCTCTAGTTAGCGTCTGGTCTATTAGCGATGTTACCAAACAGACTAGTTCTGTCTCTTGCCTCTAGTTAGCGTGTGTTCTATTAGCGATGTTACCAACATACTAGTTCTGTCTCTTGCCTCTAGTTAGCGTCTGGTCTATGAGCGATGTTACCAACAGACTAGTTCTGTCTCTTGTCTCTATTTAGCGTTTGGTCTATTAGCGATGTTACCAAACAGACTAGTTCTGTCTCTTGCCTGTAGTTATTGTCTGGTCTATTAGCGATGTTACCAAACAGACTAGTTCTGTCTCTTGCCTCTAGTTAGCGTCTGGTCTATTAGTGATGTAATCAAACAGACTAGTTCTGTCTCTTGCCTCTAGTTAGCGTCTGGTCTATTAGCGATGTTACCAAACAGACTAGTTCTGTCTTGCCTCTAGTTAGTGTCTGGTCTATTAGCGATGTTACCAAACAGACTAGTTCTGTCTCTTGCCTCTAGTTAGCGTCTGGTCTATTAGCGATGTTACCAAACAGACTAGTTCTGTCTCTTGCTTCTAGTTAGCGTCTGGTCTATTAGCGATGTTACCAAACAGACTAGTTCTGTCTCTTGCCTCTAGTTAGTGTCTGGTCTATTAGCGATGTTACCAAACAGACTAGTTCTGTCTCTTGCCTCTAGTTAGCGTCTGGTCTATTAGCGATGTTACCAAACAGACTAGTTGTGTCTCTTGCCTCTAGTTAGCGTCTGGTCTATTAGCGATGTTACCAAACAGACTAGTTCTGTCTCTTGCCTCTAGTTAGTGTCTGGTCTATTAGCGATGTTACCAAACAGACTAGTTCTATCTCTTGCTTCTAGTTAGCTTCTGGTCTATTAGCGATGTTACCAAACAGACTAGTTCTGTCTCTTGCCTCTAGTTAGCGTCTGGTCTATTAGCGATGTTACCAACAGACTAGTTCTGTCTCTTGCCTCTAGTTAGCGTCTGGTCTATTAGCGATGTTACCAAACAGACTAGTTCTGTCTCTTGCCTCTAGTTAGCGTGTGTTCTATTAGCGATGTTACCAACATACTAGTTCTGTCTCTTGCCTCTAGTTAGCGTCTGGTCTATGAGCGATGTTACCAACAGACTAGTTCTGTCTCTTGTCTCTATTTAGCGTTTGGTCTATTAGCGATGTTACCAAACAGACTAGTTCTGTCTCTTGCCTGTAGTTATTGTCTGGTCTATTAGCGATGTTACCAAACAGACTAGTTCTGTCTCTTGCCTCTAGTTAGCGTCTGGTCTATTAGTGATGTAATCAAACAGACTAGTTCTGTCTCTTGCCTGTAGTTAGCGTCTGGTCTATTAGCGATGTTACCAAACAGACTAGTTCTGTCTCTTGCCTCTAGTTAGCGTCTGGTCTATTAGCGATGTTACCAAACAGACTAGTTGTGTCTCTTGCCTCTAGTTAGCGTCTGGTCTATTAGCGATGTTACCAAACAGACTAGTTCTGTCTCTTGCCTCTAGTTAGCGTCTGGTCTATTAGCGATGTTACCAACAGACTAGTTCTGTCTCTTGCCTCTAGTTAGCGTCTGGTCTATTAGCGATGTTACCAAACAGACTAGTTCTGTCTTGCCTCTAGTTAGTGTCTGGTCTATTAGCGATGTTACCAAACAGACTAGTTCTGTCTTGCCTCTAGTTAGCGTTTGGTCTATTAGCGATGTTACCAAACAGACTAGTTCTGTCTCTTGCCTGTAGTTATTGTCTGGTCTATTAGCGATGTTACCAAACAGACTAGTTCTGTCTCTTGCCTCTAGTTAGCGTCTGGTCTATTAGTGATGTAATCAAACAGACTATTTCTGTCTCTTGCCTGTAGTTAGCGTCTGGTCTATTAGCGATGTTACCAAACAGACTAGTTCTGTCTCTTGCCTCTAGTTAGCGTCTGGTCTATTAGCGATGTTACCAAACAGACTAGTTCTGTCTCTTGCCTCTAGTTAGCGTCTGGTCTATTAGCGATGTTACAAAACAGACTAGTTCTGTCTCTTGCCTCTAGTTAGCGTCTGGTCTATTAGCGATGTTACCAAACAGACTAGTTCTGTCTTGCCTCTAGTTAGTGTCTGGTCTATTAGCGATGTTACCAAACAGACTAGTTCTGTCTCTTGCCTCTAGTTAGTGTCTGGTCTATTAGCGATGTTACCAACAGACTAGTTTTGTCTTTTGCCTCTAGTTAGCGTCTGGTCTATTAGCGATGTTACCAACAGACTAGTTCTGTCTCTTGCCTCTAGTTAGCGTCTGGTCTATTAGCGATGTTACCAAACAGACTAGTTCTGTCTTGCCTCTATTTAGTGTCTGGTCTATTAGCGATGTTACCAAACAGACTAGTTCTGTCTCTTGCCTCTAGTTAGCGTCTGGTCTATTAGCGATGTTACCAACAGACTAGTTCTGTCTCTTGCCTCTAGTTAGTGTCAGGTCTATTAGCGATGTTACCAAACAGACTAGGTCTGTCTGTTGCCTCTAGTTAGCGTCTGGTCTATTAGCGATGTTACCAAACAGACTAGTTGTGTCTCTTGCCTCTAGTTAGCGTCTGGTCTATTAGCGATGTTACCAAACAGACTAGTTCTGTCTCTTGCCTCTAGTTAGCGTCTGGTCTATTAGCGATGTTACCAACAGACTAGTTCTGTCTCTTGCCTCTAGTTAGCGTCTGGTCTATTAGCGATGTTACCAAACAGACTAGTTCTGTCTTGCCTCTAGTTAGTGTCTGGTCTATTAGCGATGTTACCAAACAGACTAGTTCTGTCTTGCCTCTAGTTAGTGTCTGGTCTATTAGCGATGTTACCAAACAGTCTAGTTCTGTCTCTTGCTTCTAGTTAGCGTCTGGTCTATTAGCGATGTTACCAAACAGACTAGATCTGTCTCTTGCCTCTAGTTAGCGTCTGGTCTATTAGCGATGTTACCAAACAGACTAGTTCTGTCTCTTGCCTCTAGTTAGCGTCTGGTCTATTAGCGATGTTACCAACAGACTAGTTCTGTCTCTTGCCTCTAGTTAGCGTCTGTTCTATTAGCGATGTTACCAAACAGACTAGTTCTGTCTTGCCTCTAGTTAGTGTCTGGTCTATTAGCGATGTTACCAAACAGTCTAGTTCTGTCTCTTGCTTCTAGTTAGCTTCTGGTCTATTAGCGATGTTACCAAACAGACTAGTTCTGTCTCTTGCCTCTAGTTAGTGTCTGGTCTATTAGCGATGTTACCAAACAGACTAGTTCTGTCTCTTGCCTCTAGTTAGCGTGTGTTCTATTAGCGATGTTACCAACAGACTAGTTCTGTCTCTTGCCTCTAGTTAGTGTCTGGTCTATTAGCGATGTTACCAAACAGACTAGTTCTATCTCTTGCTTCTAGTTAGCTTCTGGTCTATTAGCGATGTTACCAAACAGACTAGTTCTGTCTCTTGCCTCTAGTTAGCGTCTGGTCTATTAGCGATGTTACCAACAGACTAGTTCTGTCTCTTGCCTCTAGTTAGCGTCTGGTCTATTAGCGATGTTACCAAACAGACTAGTTCTGTCTCTTGCCTCTAGTTAGCGTGTGTTCTATTAGCGATGTTACCAACATACTAGTTCTGTCTCTTGCCTCTAGTTAGCGTCTGGTCTATGAGCGATGTTACCAACAGACTAGTTCTGTCTCTTGTCTCTATTTAGCGTTTGGTCTATTAGCGATGTTACCAAACAGACTAGTTCTGTCTCTTGCCTGTAGTTATTGTCTGGTCTATTAGCGATGTTACCAAACAGACTAGTTCTGTCTCTTGCCTCTAGTTAGCGTCTGGTCTATTAGTGATGTAATCAAACAGACTAGTTCTGTCTCTTGCCTGTAGTTAGCGTCTGGTCTATTAGCGATGTTACCAAACAGACTAGTTCTGTCTCTTGCCTCTAGTTAGCGTCTGGTCTATTAGCGATGTTACCAAACAGACTAGTTCTGTCTTGCCTCTAGTTAGTGTCTGGTCTATTAGCGATGTTACCAAACAGACTAGTTCTGTCTCTTGCCTCTAGTTAGCGTCTGGTCTATTAGCGATGTTACCAAACAGACTAGTTCTGTCTCTTGCTTCTAGTTAGCGTCTGGTCTATTAGCGATGTTACCAAACAGACTAGTTCTGTCTCTTGCCTCTAGTTAGTGTCTGGTCTATTAGCGATGTTACCAAACAGACTAGTTCTGTCTCTTGCCTCTAGTTAGCGTCTGGTCTATTAGCGATGTTACCAAACAGACTAGTTGTGTCTCTTGCCTCTAGTTAGCGTCTGGTCTATTAGCGATGTTACCAAACAGACTAGTTCTGTCTCTTGCCTCTAGTTAGTGTCTGGTCTATTAGCGATGTTACCAAACAGACTAGTTCTATCTCTTGCTTCTAGTTAGCTTCTGGTCTATTAGCGATGTTACCAAACAGACTAGTTCTGTCTCTTGCCTCTAGTTAGCGTCTGGTCTATTAGCGATGTTACCAACAGACTAGTTCTGTCTCTTGCCTCTAGTTAGCGTCTGGTCTATTAGCGATGTTACCAAACAGACTAGTTCTGTCTCTTGCCTCTAGTTAGCGTGTGTTCTATTAGCGATGTTACCAACATACTAGTTCTGTCTCTTGCCTCTAGTTAGCGTCTGGTCTATGAGCGATGTTACCAACAGACTAGTTCTGTCTCTTGTCTCTATTTAGCGTTTGGTCTATTAGCGATGTTACCAAACAGACTAGTTCTGTCTCTTGCCTGTAGTTATTGTCTGGTCTATTAGCGATGTTACCAAACAGACTAGTTCTGTCTCTTGCCTCTAGTTAGCGTCTGGTCTATTAGTGATGTAATCAAACAGACTAGTTCTGTCTCTTGCCTGTAGTTAGCGTCTGGTCTATTAGCGATGTTACCAAACAGACTAGTTCTGTCTCTTGCCTCTAGTTAGCGTCTGGTCTATTAGCGATGTTACCAAACAGACTAGTTCTGTCTCTTGCCTCTAGTTAGCGTCTGGTCTATTAGCGATGTTACCAAACAGACTAGTTCTGTCTTGCCTCTAGTTAGTGTCTGGTCTATTAGCGATGTTACCAAACAGACTAGTTCTGTCTCTTGCCTCTAGTTAGCGTCTGGTCTATTAGCGATGTTACCAAACAGACTAGTTCTGTCTCTTGCTTCTAGTTAGCGTCTGGTCTATTAGCGATGTTACCAAACAGACTAGTTCTGTCTCTTGCCTCTAGTTAGTGTCTGGTCTATTAGCGATATTACCAAACAGACTAGTTCTGTCTCTTGCCTCTAGTTAGCGTCTGGTCTATTAGCGATGTTACCAACAGACTAGTTCTGTCTCTTGCCTCTAGTTAGTGTCAGGTCTATTAGCGATGTTACCAAACAGACTAGGTCTGTCTGTTGCCTCTAGTTAGCGTCTGGTCTATTAGCGATGTTACCAAACAGACTAGTTGTGTCTCTTGCCTCTAGTTAGCGTCTGGTCTATTAGCGATGTTACCAAACAGACTAGTTCTGTCTCTTGCCTCTAGTTAGCGTCTGGTCTATTAGCGATGTTACCAAACAGACTAGTTCTGTCTTGCCTCTAGTTAGTGTCTGGTCTATTAGCGATGTTACCAAACAGACTAGTTCTGTCTTGCCTCTAGTTAGTGTCTGGTCTATTAGCGATGTTACCAAACAGTCTAGTTCTGTCTCTTGCTTCTAGTTAGCGTCTGGTCTATTAGCGATGTTACCAAACAGACTAGTTCTGTCTCTTGCCTCTAGTTAGCGTCTGGTCTATTAGCGATGTTACCAAACAGACTAGTTCTGTCTCTTGCCTCTAGTTAGCGTCTGGTCTATTAGCGATGTTACCAACAGACTAGTTCTGTCTCTTGCCTCTAGTTAGCGTCTGGTCTATTAGCGATGTTACCAAACAGACTAGTTCTGTCTTGCCTCTAGTTAGTGTCTGGTCTATTAGCGATGTTACCAAACAGTCTAGTTCTGTCTCTTGCTTCTAGTTAGCTTCTGGTCTATTAGCGATGTTACCAAACAGACTAGTTCTGTCTCTTGCCTCTAGTTAGTGTCTGGTCTATTAGCGATGTTACCAAACAGACTAGTTCTGTCTCTTGCCTCTAGTTAGCGTGTGTTCTATTAGCGATGTTACCAACAGACTAGTTCTGTCTCTTGCCTCTAGTTAGTGTCTGGTCTATTAGCGATGTTACCAAACAGACTAGTTCTATCTCTTGCTTCTAGTTAGCTTCTGGTCTATTAGCGATGTTACCAAACAGACTAGTTCTGTCTCTTGCCTCTAGTTAGCGTCTGGTCTATTAGCGATGTTACCAACAGACTAGTTCTGTCTCTTGCCTCTAGTTAGCGTCTGGTCTATTAGCGATGTTACCAAACAGACTAGTTCTGTCTCTTGCCTCTAGTTAGCGTGTGTTCTATTAGCGATGTTACCAACATACTAGTTCTGTCTCTTGCCTCTAGTTAGCGTCTGGTCTATGAGCGATGTTACCAACAGACTAGTTCTGTCTCTTGTCTCTATTTAGCGTTTGGTCTATTAGCGATGTTACCAAACAGACTAGTTCTGTCTCTTGCCTGTAGTTATTGTCTGGTCTATTAGCGATGTTACCAAACAGACTAGTTCTGTCTCTTGCCTCTAGTTAGCGTCTGGTCTATTAGTGATGTAATCAAACAGACTAGTTCTGTCTCTTGCCTGTAGTTAGCGTCTGGTCTATTAGCGATGTTACCAAACAGACTAGTTCTGTCTCTTGCCTCTAGTTAGCGTCTGGTCTATTAGCGATGTTACCAAACAGACTAGTTCTGTCTCTTGCCTCTAGTTAGCGTCTGGTCTATTAGCGATGTTACCAAACAGACTAGTTCTGTCTTGCCTCTAGTTAGTGTCTGGTCTATTAGCGATGTTACCAAACAGACTAGTTCTGTCTCTTGCCTCTAGTTAGCGTCTGGTCTATTAGCGATGTTACCAAACAGACTAGTTCTGTCTCTTGCCTCTAGTTAGCGTCTGGTCTATTAGCGATGTTACCAAACAGACTAGTTCTGTCTTGCCTCTAGTTAGTGTCTGGTCTATTAGCGATGTTACCAAACAGACTAGTTGTGTCTCTTGCCTCTAGTTAGCGTCTGGTCTATTAGCGATGTTACCAAACAGACTAGTTCTGTCTCTTGCTTCTAGTTAGCGTCTGGTCTATTAGCGATGTTACCAAACAGACTAGTTCTGTCTCTTGCCTCTAGTTAGCGTCTGGTCTATTAGCGATGTTACCAACAGACTAGTTCTGTCTCTTGCCTCTAGTTAGTGTCAGGTCTATTAGCGATGTTACCAAACAGACTAGGTCTGTCTGTTGCCTCTAGTTAGCGTCTGGTCTATTAGCGATGTTACCAAACAGACTAGTTGTGTCTCTTGCCTCTAGTTAGCGTCTGGTCTATTAGCGATGTTACCAAACAGACTAGTTCTGTCTCTTGCCTCTAGTTAGCGTCTGGTCTATTAGCGATGTTACCAACAGACTAGTTCTGTCTCTTGCCTCTAGTTAGCGTCTGGTCTATTAGCGATGTTACCAAACAGACTAGTTCTGTCTTGCCTCTAGTTAGTGTCTGGTCTATTAGCGATGTTACCAAACAGACTAGTTCTGTCTTGCCTCTAGTTAGCGTTTGGTCTATTAGCGATGTTACCAAACAGACTAGTTCTGTCTCTTGCCTGTAGTTATTGTCTGGTCTATTAGCGATGTTACCAAACAGACTAGTTCTGTCTCTTGCCTCTAGTTAGCGTCTGGTCTATTAGTGATGTAATCAAACAGACTATTTCTGTCTCTTGCCTGTAGTAAGCGTCTGGTCTATTAGCGATGTTACCAAACAGACTAGTTCTGTCTCTTGCCTCTAGTTAGCGTCTGGTCTATTAGCGATGTTACCAAACAGACTAGTTCTGTCTCTTGCCTCTAGTTAGCGTCTGGTCTATTAGCGATGTTACCAACAGACTAGTTCTGTCTCTTGCCTCTAGTTAGCGTCTGGTCTATTAGCGATGTTACCAAACAGACTAGTTCTGTCTTGCCTCTAGTTAGTGTCTGGTCTATTAGCGATGTTACCAAACAGACTAGTTCTGTCTCTTGCCTCTAGTTAGTGTCTGGTCTATTAGCGATGTTACCAACAGACTAGTTTTGTCTTTTGCCTCTAGTTAGCGTCTGGTCTATTAGCGATGTTACCAACAGACTAGTTCTGTCTCTTGCCTCTAGTTAGCGTCTGGTCTATTAGCGATGTTACCAAACAGACTAGTTCTGTCTTGCCTCTATTTAGTGTCTGGTCTATTAGCGATGTTACCAAACAGACTAGTTCTGTCTCTTGCCTCTAGTTAGCGTCTGGTCTATTAGCGATGTTACCAACAGACTAGTTCTGTCTCTTGCCTCTAGTTAGTGTCAGGTCTATTAGCGATGTTACCAAACAGACTAGGTCTGTCTGTTGCCTCTAGTTAGCGTCTGGTCTATTAGCGATGTTACCAAACAGACTAGTTGTGTCTCTTGCCTCTAGTTAGCGTCTGGTCTATTAGCGATGTTACCAAACAGACTAGTTCTGTCTCTTGCCTCTAGTTAGCGTCTGGTCTATTAGCGATGTTACCAACAGACTAGTTCTGTCTCTTGCCTCTAGTTAGCGTCTGGTCTATTAGCGATGTTACCAAACAGACTAGTTCTGTCTTGCCTCTAGTTAGTGTCTGGTCTATTAGCGATGTTACCAAACAGACTAGTTCTGTCTTGCCTCTAGTTAGTGTCTGGTCTATTAGCGATGTTACCAAACAGTCTAGTTCTGTCTCTTGCTTCTAGTTAGCGTCTGGTCTATTAGCGATGTTACCAAACAGACTAGTTCTGTCTCTTGCCTCTAGTTAGCGTCTGGTCTATTAGCGATGTTACCAAACAGACTAGTTCTGTCTCTTGCCTCTAGTTAGCGTCTGGTCTATTAGCGATGTTACCAACAGACTAGTTCTGTCTCTTGCCTCTAGTTAGCGTCTGTTCTATTAGCGATGTTACCAAACAGACTAGTTCTGTCTTGCCTCTAGTTAGTGTCTGGTCTATTAGCGATGTTACCAAACAGTCTAGTTCTGTCTCTTGCTTCTAGTTAGCTTCTGGTCTATTAGCGATGTTACCAAACAGACTAGTTCTGTCTCTTGCCTCTAGTTAGTGTCTGGTCTATTAGCGATGTTACCAAACAGACTAGTTCTGTCTCTTGCCTCTAGTTAGCGTGTGTTCTATTAGCGATGTTACCAACAGACTAGTTCTGTCTCTTGCCTCTAGTTAGTATCTGGTCTATTAGCGATGTTACCAAACAGACTAGTTCTATCTCTTGCTTCTAGTTAGCTTCTGGTCTATTAGCGATGTTACCAAACAGACTAGTTCTGTCTCTTGCCTCTAGTTAGCGTCTGGTCTATTAGCGATGTTACCAACAGACTAGTTCTGTCTCTTGCCTCTAGTTAGCGTCTGGTCTATTAGCGATGTTACCAAACAGACTAGTTCTGTCTCTTGCCTCTAGTTAGCGTGTGTTCTATTAGCGATGTTACCAACATACTAGTTCTGTCTCTTGCCTCTAGTTAGCGTCTGGTCTATGAGCGATGTTACCAACAGACTAGTTCTGTCTCTTGTCTCTATTTAGCGTTTGGTCTATTAGCGATGTTACCAAACAGACTAGTTCTGTCTCTTGCCTGTAGTTATTGTCTGGTCTATTAGCGATGTTACCAAACAGACTAGTTCTGTCTCTTGCCTCTAGTTAGCGTCTGGTCTATTAGTGATGTTATCAAACAGACTAGTTCTGTCTCTTGCCTGTAGTTAGCGTCTGGTCTATTAGCGATGTTACCAAACAGACTAGTTCTGTCTCTTGCCTCTAGTTAGTGTCTGGTCTATTAGCGATGTTACCAAACAGACTAGTTCTGTCTCTTGCCTCTAGTTAGCGTCTGGTCTATTAGCGATGTTACCAAACAGACTAGTTCTGTCTTGCCTCTAGTTAGTGTCTGGTCTATTAGCGATGTTACCAAACAGACTAGTTCTGTCTCTTGCCTCTAGTTAGCGTCTGGTCTATTAGCGATGTTACCAAACAGACTAGTTCTGTCTCTTGCTTCTAGTTAGCGTCTGGTCTATTAGCGATGTTACCAAACAGACTAGTTCTGTCTCTTGCCTCTAGTTAGTGTCTGGTCTATTAGCGATGTTACCAAACAGACTAGTTCTGTCTCTTGCCTCTAGTTAGCGTCTGGTCTATTAGCGATGTTACCAACAGACTAGTTCTGTCTCTTGCCTCTAGTTAGTGTCAGGTCTATTAGCGATGTTACCAAACAGACTAGGTCTGTCTGTTGCCTCTAGTTAGCGTCTGGTCTATTAGCGATGTTACCAAACAGACTAGTTGTGTCTCTTGCCTCTAGTTAGCGTCTGGTCTATTAGCGATGTTACCAAACAGACTAGTTCTGTCTCTTGCCTCTAGTTAGCGTCTGGTCTATTAGCGATGTTACCAACAGACTAGTTCTGTCTCTTGCCTCTAGTTAGCGTCTGGTCTATTAGCGATGTTACCAAACAGACTAGTTCTGTCTTGCCTCTAGTTAGTGTCTGGTCTATTAGCGATGTTACCAAACAGACTAGTTCTGTCTTGCCTCTAGTTAGTGTCTGGTCTATTAGCGATGTTACCAAACAGTCTAGTTCTGTCTCTTGCTTCTAGTTAGCGTCTGGTCTATTAGCGATGTTACCAAACAGACTAGTTCTGTCTCTTGCCTCTAGTTAGCGTCTGGTCTATTAGCGATGTTACCAAACAGACTAGTTCTGTCTCTTGCCTCTAGTTAGCGTCTGGTCTATTAGCGATGTTACCAACAGACTAGTTCTGTCTCTTGCCTCTAGTTAGCGTCTGGTCTATTAGCGATGTTACCAAACAGACTAGTTCTGTCTTGCCTCTAGTTAGTGTCTGGTCTATTAGCGATGTTACCAAACAGTCTAGTTCTGTCTCTTGCTTCTAGTTAGCTTCTGGTCTATTAGCGATGTTACCAAACAGACTAGTTCTGTCTCTTGCCTCTAGTTAGTGTCTGGTCTATTAGCGATGTTACCAAACAGACTAGTTCTGTCTCTTGCCTCTAGTTAGCGTGTGTTCTATTAGCGATGTTACCAACAGACTAGTTCTGTCTCTTGCCTCTAGTTAGTGTCTGGTCTATTAGCGATGTTACCAAACAGACTAGTTCTATCTCTTGCTTCTAGTTAGCTTCTGGTCTATTAGCGATGTTACCAAACAGACTAGTTCTGTCTCTTGCCTCTAGTTAGCGTCTGGTCTATTAGCGATGTTACCAACAGACTATTTCTGTCTCTTGCCTCTAGTTAGCGTCTGGTCTATTAGCGATGTTACCAAACAGACTAGTTCTGTCTCTTGCCTCTAGTTAGCGTGTGTTCTATTAGCGATGTTACCAACATACTAGTTCTGTCTCTTGCCTCTAGTTAGCGTCTGGTCTATGAGCGATGTTACCAACAGACTAGTTCTGTCTCTTGTCTCTATTTAGCGTTTGGTCTATTAGCGATGTTACCAAACAGACTAGTTCTGTCTCTTGCCTGTAGTTATTGTCTGGTCTATTAGCGATGTTACCAAACAGACTAGTTCTGTCTCTTGCCTCTAGTTAGCGTCTGGTCTATTAGTGATGTAATCAAACAGACTAGTTCTGTCTCTTGCCTGTAGTTAGCGTCTGGTCTATTAGCGATGTTACCAAACAGACTAGTTCTGTCTCTTGCCTCTAGTTAGCGTCTGGTCTATTAGCGATGTTACCAAACAGACTAGTTCTGTCTCTTGCCTCTAGTTAGCGTCTGGTCTATTAGCGATGTTACCAAACAGACTAGTTCTGTCTTGCCTCTAGTTAGTGTCTGGTCTATTAGCGATGTTACCAAACAGACTAGTTCTGTCTCTTGCCTCTAGTTAGCGTCTGGTCTATTAGCGATGTTACCAAACAGACTAGTTCTGTCTCTTGCTTCTAGTTAGCGTCTGGTCTATTAGCGATGTTACCAAACAGACTAGTTCTGTCTCTTGCCTCTAGTTAGTGTCTGGTCTATTAGCGATGTTACCAAACAGACTAGTTCTGTCTCTTGCCTCTAGTTAGTGTCTGGTCTATTAGCGATGTTACCAACAGACTAGTTTTGTCTTTTGCCTCTAGTTAGCGTCTGGTCTATTAGCGATGTTACCAACAGACTAGTTCTGTCTCTTGCCTCTAGTTAGCGTCTGGTCTATTAGCGATGTTACCAAACAGACTAGTTCTGTCTTGCCTCTATTTAGTGTCTGGTCTATTAAGGATGTTACCAAACAGACTAGTTCTGCCTCTTGCCTCTAGTTAGCGTCTGGTCTATTAGTCATGTTACCAACAGACTAGTTCTGTCTCTTGCCTCTAGTTAGTGTCTGGTCTATTAGCGATGTTACCAAACAGACTAGGTCTGTCTGTTGCCTCTAGTTAGCGTCTGGTCTATTAGCGATGTTACCAAACAGACTAGTTGTGTCTCTTGCCTCTAGTTAGCGTCTGGTCTATTAGCGATGTTACCAAACAGACTAGTTCTGTCTCTTGCCTCTAGTTAGCGTCTGGTCTATTAGCGATGTTACCAACAGACTAGTTCTGTCTCTTGCCTCTAGTTAGCGTCTGGTCTATTAGCGATGTTACCAAACAGACTAGTTCTGTCTTGCCTCTAGTTAGTGTCTGGTCTATTAGCGATGTTACCAAACAGTCTAGTTCTGTCTCTTGCTTCTAGTTAGCTTCTGGTCTATTAGCGATGTTACCAAACAGACTAGTTCTGTCTCTTGCCTCTAGTTAGTGTCTGGTCTATTAGCGATGTTACCAAACAGACTAGTTCTGTCTCTTGCCTCTAGTTAGCTTCTGGTCTATTAGCGATGTTACCAAACAGACTAGTTCTGTCTCTTGCCTCTAGTTAGCGTCTGGTCTATTAGCGATGTTACCAACAGACTAGTTCTGTCTCTTGCCTCTAGTTAGCGTCTGGTCTATTAGCGATGTTACCAAACAGACTAGTTATGTCTCTTGCCTCTAGTTAGCGTGTGTTCTATTAGCGATGTTACCAACAGACTAGTTCTGTCTTGCCTCTAGTTAGTGTCTGGTCTATTAGCGATGTTACCAAACAGACTAGTTCTGTCTTGCCTCTAGTTAGTGTCTGGTCTATTAGCGATGTTACCAAACAGTCTAGTTCTGTCTCTTGCTTCTAGTTAGCTTCTGGTCTATTAGCGATGTTACCAAACAGACTAGTTCTGTCTCTTGCCTCTAGTTAGTGTCTGGTCTATTAGCGATGTTACCAAACAGACTAGTTCTGTCTCTTGCCTCTAGTTAGCGTGTGTTCTATTAGCGATGTTACCAACAGACTAGTTCTGTCTCTTGCCTCTAGTTAGTGTCTGGTCTATTAGCGATGTTACCAAACAGACTAGTTCTATCTCTTGCTTCTAGTTAGCTTCTGGTCTATTAGCGATGTTACCAAACAGACTAGTTCTGTCTCTTGCCTCTAGTTAGCGTCTGGTCTATTAGCGATGTTACCAACAGACTAGTTCTGTCTCTTGCCTCTAGTTAGCGTCTGGTCTATTAGCGATGTTACCAAACAGACTAGTTCTGTCTCTTGCCTCTAGTTAGCGTGTGTTCTATTAGCGATGTTACCAACATACTAGTTCTGTCTCTTGCCTCTAGTTAGCGTCTAGTCTATGAGCGATGTTACCAACAGACTAGTTCTGTCTCTTGTCTCTATTTAGCGTTTGGTCTATTAGCGATGTTACCAAACAGACTAGTTCTGTCTCTTGCCTGTAGTTATTGTCTGGTCTATTAGCGATGTTACCAAACAGACTAGTTCTGTCTCTTGCCTCTAGTTAGCGTCTGGTCTATTAGTGATGTAATCAAACAGACTAGTTCTGTCTCTTGCCTGTAGTTAGCGTCTGGTCTATTAGCGATGTTACCAAACAGACTAGTTCTGTCTCTTGCCTCTAGTTAGCGTCTGGTCTATTAGCGATGTTACCAAACAGACTAGTTCTGTCTCTTGTCTCTAGTTAGCGTCTGGTCTATTAGCGATGTTACCAAACAGACTAGTTCTGTCTTGCCTCTAGTTAGTGTCTGGTCTATTAGCGATGTTACCAAACAGACTAGTTCTGTCTCTTGCCTCTAGTTAGCGTCTGGTCTATTAGCGATGTTACCAAACAGACTAGTTCTGTCTCTTGCTTCTAGTTAGCGTCTGGTCTATTAGCGATGTTACCAAACAGACTAGTTCTGTCTCTTGCCTCTAGTTAGTGTCTGGTCTATTAGCGATGTTACCAAACAGACTAGTTCTGTCTCTTGCCTCTAGTTAGTGTCTGGTCTATTAGCGATGTTACCAACAGACTAGTTTTGTCTTTTGCCTCTAGTTAGCGTCTGGTCTATTAGCGATGTTACCAACAGACTAGTTCTGTCTCTTGCCTCTAGTTAGCGTCTGGTCTATTAGCGATGTTACCAAACAGACTAGTTCTGTCTTGCCTCTATTTAGTGTCTGGTCTATTAAGGATGTTACCAAACAGACTAGTTCTGTCTCTTGCATCTAGTTAGCGTCTGGTCTATTAGCGATGTTACCAACAGACTAGTTCTGTCTCTTGCCTCTAGTTAGCGTGTGTTCTATTAGCGATGTTACCAACAGACTAGTTCTGTCTCTTGCCTCTAGTTAGTGTCTGGTCTATTAGCGATGTTACCAAACAGACTAGTTCTATCTCTTGCTTCTAGTTAGCTTCTGGTCTATTAGCGATGTTACCAAACAGACTAGTTCTGTCTCTTGCTTCTAGTTAGCGTCTGGTCTATTAGCGATGTTACCAACAGACTAGTTCTGTCTCTTGCCTCTAGTTAGCGTCTGGTCTATTAGCGATGTTACCAAACAGACTAGTTCTGTCTCTTGCCTCTAGTTAGCGTGTGTTCTATTAGCGATGTTACCAACATACTAGTTCTGTCTCTTGCCTCTAGTTAGCGTCTAGTCTATGAGCGATGTTAATAACAGACTAGTTCTGTCTCTTGTCTCTATTTAGCGTTTGGTCTATTAGCGATGTTACCAAACAGACTAGTTCTGTCTCTTGCCTGTAGTTATTGTCTGGTCTATTAGCGATGTTACCAAACAGACTAGTTCTGTCTCTTGCCTCTAGTTAGCGTCTGGTCTATTAGTGATGTAATCAAACAGACTAGTTCTGTCTCTTGCCTGTAGTTAGCGTCTGGTCTATTAGCGATGTTACCAAACAGACTAGTTCTGTCTCTTGCCTCTAGTTAGCGTCTGGTCTATTAGCGATGTTACCAAACAGACTAGTTCTGTCTCTTGCCTCTAGTTAGCGTCTGGTCTATTAGCGATGTTACCAAACAGACTAGTTCTGTCTTGCCTCTAGTTAGTGTCTGGTCTATTAGCGATGTTACCAAACAGACTAGTTCTGTCTCTTGCCTCTAGTTAGCGTCTGGTCTATTAGCGATGTTACCAAACAGACTAGTTCTGTCTCTTGCTTCTAGTTAGCGTCTGGTCTATTAGCGATGTTACCAAACAGACTAGTTCTGTCTCTTGCCTCTAGTTAGTGTCTGGTCTATTAGCGATGTTACCAAACAGACTAGTTCTGTCTCTTGCCTCTAGTTAGTGTCTGGTCTATTAGCGATGTTACCAACAGACTAGTTTTGTCTTTTGCCTCTAGTTAGCGTCTGGTCTATTAGCGATGTTACCAACAGACTAGTTCTGTCTCTTGCCTCTAGTTAGCGTCTGGTCTATTAGCGATGTTACCAAACAGACTAGTTCTGTCTTGCCTCTATTTAGTGTCTGGTTTTATTAAGGATGTTACCAAACAGACTAGTTCTGTCTCTTGCCTCTAGTTAGCGTCTGGTCTATTAGCGATGTTACCAACAGACTAGTTCTGTCTCTTGCCTCTAGTTAGTGTCTGGTCTATTAGCGATGTTACCAAACAGACTAGGTCTGTCTGTTGCCTCTAGTTAGCGTCTGGTCTATTAGCGATGTTACCAAACAGACTAGTTGTGTCTCTTGCCTCTAGTTAGCGTCTGGTCTATTAGCGATGTTACCAAACAGACTAGTTCTGTCTCTTGCCTCTAGTTAGCGTCTGGTCTATTAGCGATGTTACCAACAGACTAGTTCTGTCTCTTGCCTCTAGTTAGCGTCTGGTCTATTAGCGTTGTTACCAAACAGACTAGTTCTGTCTCTTGCCTCTAGTTAGCGTCTGGTCTATTAGCGATGTTACCAACAGACTAGTTCTGTCTCTTGCCTCTAGTTAGCGTCTGGTCTATTAGCGATGTTACCAAACAGACTAGTTATGTCTCTTGCCTCTAGTTAGCGTGTGTTCTATTAGCGATGTTACCAACAGACTAGTTCTGTCTCTTGCTTCTAGTTAGTGTCTGGTCTATTAGCGATGTTACCAAACAGACTAGTTCTGTCTCTTGCTTCTAGTTAGCTTCTGGTCTATTAGCGATGTTACCAAACAGACTAGTTCTGTCTCTTGCCTCTAGTTAGCGTCTGGTCTATTAGCGATGTTACCAACAGACTAGTTCTGTCTCTTGCCTCTAGTTAGCGTCTGGTCTATTAGCGATGTTACCAAACAGACTAGTTCTGTCTCTTGCCTCTAGTTAGCGTGTGTTCTATTAGCGATGTTACCAACATACTAGTTCTGTCTCTTGCCTCTAGTTAGCGTCTGGTCTATGAGCGATGTTACCAACAGACTAGTTCTGTCTCTTGTCTCTATTTAGCGTTTGGTCTATTAGCGATGTTACCAAACAGACTAGCTCTGTCTCTTGCCTGTAGTTATTGTCTGGTCTATTAGCGATGTTACCAAACAGACTAGCTCTGTCTCTTGCCTGTAGTTATTGTCTGGTCTATTAGCGATGTTACCAAACAGACTAGTTCTGTCTCTTGCCTCTAGTTAGCGTCTGGTCTATTAGTGATGTAATCAAACAGACTAGTTCTGTCTCTTGCCTGTAGTTACCGTCTGGTCTATTAGCGATGTTACCAAACAGACTAGTTCTGTCTCTTGCCTCTAGTTAGCGTCTGGTCTATTAGCGATGTTACCAAACAGACTAGTTCTGTCTTGCCTCTAGTTAGCGTCTGGTCTATTAGCGATGTTACCAAACAGACTAGTTCTGTCTCTTGCCTCTAGTTAGCGTCTGGTCTATTAGCGATGTTACCAAACAGACTAGTTCTGTCTCTTGCCTCTAGTTAGTGTCTGGTCTATTAGCGATGTTACCAAACAGACTAGTTCTGTCTCTTGCCTCTAGTTAGTGTCTGGTCTATTAGCGATGTTACCAACAGACTAGTTTTGTCTTTTGCCTCTAGTTAGCGTCTGGTCTATTAGCGATGTTACCAACAGACTAGTTCTGTCTCTTGCCTCTAGTTAGCGTCTGGTCTATTAGCGATGTTACCAAACAGACTAGTTCTGTCTTGCCTCTATTTAGTGTCTGGTCTATTAAGGATGTTACCAAACAGACTAGTTCTGTCTCTTGCATCTAGTTAGCGTCTGGTCTATTAGCGATGTTACCAACAGACTAGTTCTGTCTCTTGCCTCTAGTTAGCGTGTGTTCTATTAGCGATGTTACCAACAGACTAGTTCTGTCTCTTGCCTCTAGTTAGTGTCTGGTCTATTAGCGATGTTACCAAACAGACTAGTTCTATCTCTTGCTTCTAGTTAGCTTCTGGTCTATTAGCGATGTTACCAAACAGACTAGTTCTGTCTCTTGCTTCTAGTTAGCGTCTGGTCTATTAGCGATGTTACCAACAGACTAGTTCTGTCTCTTGCCTCTAGTTAGCGTCTGGTCTATTAGCGATGTTACCAAACAGACTAGTTCTGTCTCTTGCCTCTAGTTAGCGTGTGTTCTATTAGCGATGTTACCAACATACTAGTTCTGTCTCTTGCCTCTAGTTAGAGTCTAGTCTATGAGCGATGTTAATAACAGACTAGTTCTGTCTCTTGTCTCTATTTAGCGTTTGGTCTATTAGCGATGTTACCAAACAGACTAGTTCTGTCTCTTGCCTGTAGTTATTGTCTGGTCTATTAGCGATGTTACCAAACAGACTATTTCTGTCTCTTGCCTCTAGTTAGCGTCTGGTCTATTAGTGATGTAATCAAACAGACTAGTTCTGTCTCTTGCCTGTAGTTAGCGTCTGGTCTATTAGCGATGTTACCAAACAGACTAGTTCTGTCTCTTGCCTCTAGTTAGCGTCTGGTCTATTAGCGATGTTACCAAACAGACTAGTTCTGTCTCTTGCCTCTAGTTAGCGTCTGGTCTATTAGCGATGTTACCAAACAGACTAGTTCTGTCTTGCCTCTAGTTAGTGTCTGGTCTATTAGCGATGTTACCAAACAGACTAGTTCTGTCTCTTGCCTCTAGTTAGCGTCTGGTCTATTAGCGATGTTACCAAACAGACTAGTTCTGTCTCTTGCTTCTAGTTAGCGTCTGGTCTATTAGCGATGTTACCAAACAGACTAGTTCTGTCTCTTGCCTCTAGTTAGTGTCTGGTCTATTAGCGATGTTACCAAACAGACTAGTTCTGTCTCTTGCCTCTAGTTAGTGTCTGGTCTATTAGCGATGTTACCAACAGACTAGTTTTGTCTTTTGCCTCTAGTTAGCGTCTGGTCTATTAGCGATGTTACCAACAGACTAGTTCTGTCTCTTGCCTCTAGTTAGCGTCTGGTCTATTAGCGATGTTACCAAACAGACTAGTTCTGTCTTGCCTCTATTTAGTGTCTGGTCTATTAAGGATGTTACCAAACAGACTAGTTCTGTCTCTTGCCTCTAGTTAGTGTCTGGTCTATTAGCGATGTTACCAAACAGACTAGGTCTGTCTGTTGCCTCTAGTTAGCGTCTGGTCTATTAGCGATGTTACCAAACAGACTAGTTGTGTCTCTTGCCTCTAGTTAGCGTCTGGTCTATTAGCGATGTTACCAAACAGACTAGTTCTGTCTCTTGCCTCTAGTTAGCGTCTGGTCTATTAGCGATGTTACCAACAGACTAGTTCTGTCTCTTGCCTCTAGTTAGCGTCTGGTCTATTAGCGATGTTACCAAACAGACTAGTTCTGTCTCTTGCCTCTAGTTAGCGTCTGGTCTATTAGCGATGTTACCAACAGACTAGTTCTGTCTCTTGCCTCTAGTTAGCGTCTGGTCTATTAGCGATGTTACCAAACAGACTAGTTATGTCTCTTGCCTCTAGTTAGCATGTGTTCTATTAGCGATGTTACCAACAGACTAGTTCTGTCTCTTGCTTCTAGTTAGTGTCTGGTCTATTAGCGATGTTACCAAACAGACTAGTTCTGTCTCTTGCTTCTAGTTAGCTTCTGGTCTATTAGCGATGTTACCAAACAGACTAGTTCTGTCTCTTGCCTCTAGTTAGCGTCTGGTCTATTAGCGATGTTACCAACAGACTAGTTCTGTCTCTTGCCTCTAGTTAGCGTCTGGTCTATTAGCGATGTTACCAAACAGACTAGTTCTGTCTCTTGCCTCTAGTTAGCGTGTGTTCTATTAGCGATGTTACCAACATACTAGTTCTGTCTCTTGCCTCTAGTTAGCGTCTGGTCTATGAGCGATGTTACCAACAGACTAGTTCTGTCTCTTGTCTCTATTTAGCTTTTGGTCTATTAGCGATGTTACCAAACAGACTAGCTCTGTCTCTTGCCTGTAGTTATTGTCTGGTCTATTAGCGATGTTACCAAACAGACTAGCTCTGTCTCTTGCCTGTAGTTATTGTCTGGTCTATTAGCGATGTTACCAAACAGACTAGTTCTGTCTCTTGCCTCTAGTTAGCGTCTGGTCTATTAGTGATGTAATCAAACAGACTAGTTCTGTCTCTTGCCTGTAGTTACCGTCTGGTCTATTAGCGATGTTACCAAACAGACTAGTTCTGTCTCTTGCCTCTAGTTAGCGTCTGGTCTATTAGCAATGTTACCAAACAGACTAGTTCTGTCTTGCCTCTAGTTAGCGTCTGGTCTATTAGCGATGTTACCAAACAGACTAGTTCTGTCTCTTGCCTCTAGTTAGCGTCTGGTCTATTAGCGATGTTACCAAACAGACTAGTTCTGTCTCTTGCCTCTAGTTAGCGTCTGGTCTATTAGCGATGTTACCAAACAGACTAGTTCTGTCTTGCCTCTAGTTAGTGTCTGGTCTATTAGCGATGTTACCAAACAGACTAGTTCTGTCTCTTGCCTCTAGTTAGCGTCTGGTCTATTAGCGATGTTATCAAACAGACTAGTTATGTCTCTTGCCTCTAGTTAGCGTCTGGTCTATTAGCGATGTTACCAAACAGACTAGTTCTGTCTCTTGCTTCTAGTTAGCTTCTGGTCTATTAGCGATGTTACCAAACAGACTAGTTCTGTCTCTTGCCTCTAGTTAGCGTCTGGTCTATTAGCGATGTTACCAACAGACTAGTTCTGTCTCTTGCCTCTAGTTAGCGTCTGGTCTATTAGCGATGTTACCAAACAGACTAGTTCTGTCTCTTGCCTCTAGTTAGCATCTGGTCAATTAGCGATGTTACCAAACAGACTAGTTCTGTCTCTTGCCTCTAGTTAGGGTCTGGTCTATTAGTGATGTTATCAAACAGACTAGTTCTGTCTCTTGCCTCTAGTAAGCGTCTGGTCTATTAGCGAAGTTACCACCAGACTAGTTCTGTCTCTTGCCTCTAGTTAGCGTCTGGTCTATTAGCGATGTTACCAAACAGACTAGTTCTGTCTCTTGCCTCTAGTTAGCGTCTGGTCTATTAGCGATGTTACCAACAGACTAGTTCTGTGTCTTACCTCTAGTTAGCGTCTGGTCTATCAGCGATGTTACCAACAGACTAGTTCTGTCTCTTGCTTCTATTTAGCGTCTGGTCTATTAGCGATGTTACCAAATAGACTAGTTCTGTCTCTTACCTCTAGTTAGTGTCTGGTCTGTTAGCGATGTTACCAAACAGACTAGTTCTGTCTCTTGCCTCTAGTTAGCGTCTGGTCTATTAGCGATGTTACCAACAGACTAGTTCTGTCTCTTGCCTCTAGTTAGCGTCTGGTCTATTAGCGATGTTACCAAACAGACTAGTTCTGTCTCTTGCCTCTAGTTAGCGTCTGGTCTATTAGCGATGTTACCAAACAGACTAGTTCTGTCTCTTGCCTCTAGTTAGCGTCTGGTCTATTAGCGATGTTACCAACAGACTAGTTCTGTCTCTTGCCTCTAGTTAGCGTCTGGTCTATTAGCGATGTTACCAAATATACTAGTTCTGTCATGCCTCTAGTTAGCGTCTGGTCTATTAGCGATGTTACCAAACAGACTAGTTCTGTCTCTTGCCTCTAGTTAGCGTCTGGTCTATTAGCGATGTTACCAACAGACTAGTTCTGTCTCTTGTCTCAAGTTAGCGTCTGGTCTATTAGCGATGTTACCAAACAGACTAGTTCTGTCTTGCCTCTAGTTAGCGTCTGGTCTATTAGCGATGTTACCAAACAGACTAGTTCTGTCTCTTGCCTCTAGTTAGCGTCTGGTCTATTAGCGATGTTACCAACAGACTAGTTCTGTCTCTTGCCTCTAGTTAGCGTCTGGTCTATTAGCGATGTTACCAAACAGACTAGTTCTGTCTTGCCTCTAGTTAGCGTCTGGTCTATTAGCGATGTTACCAAACAGACTAGTTCTGTCTCTTGCCTCTAGTTAGCGTCTGGTCTATTAGCGATGTTACCAAACAGACTAGTTCTGTCTTGCCTCTAGTTAGTGTCTGGTCTATTAGCGATGTTACCAAACAGACTAGTTCTGTCTCTTGCCTCTAGTTAGCTTCTGGTCTATTAGCGATGTTACCAAACAGACTAGTTCTGTCTCTTGCCTCTAGTTAGTGTCTGGTCTATTAGCGATGTTACCAACAGACTAGTTCTGTCTCTTGCCTCTAGTTAGCGTCTGGTCTATTAGCGATGTTACCAACAGACTAGTTCTGTCTCTTGCCTCTAGTTAGCGTCTGGTCTATTAGCGATGTTACCAAACAGATTAGTTCTGTCTTGCCTCTAGTTAGCTTCTGGTCTATTAGCGATGTTACCAAACAGACTAGTTCTGTCTCTTGCCTCTAGTTAGTGTCTGGTCTATTAGCGATGTTACCAACAGACTAGTTCTGTCTCTTGCTTCTATTTAGCGTCTGGTCTATTAGCGATGTTACCAAATAGACTAGTTCTGTCTCTTACCTCTAGTTAGTGTCTGGTCTGTTAGCGATGTTACCAAACAGACTAGTTCTGTCTCTTGCCTCTAGTTAGCGTCTGGTCTATTAGCGATGTTACCAACAGACTAGTTCTGTCTCTTGCCTCTAGTTAGCGTCTGGTCTATTAGCGATGTTACCAAACAGACTAGTTCTGTCTCTTGCCTCTAGTTAGCGTCTGGTCTATTAGCGATGTTACCAAACAGACTAGTTCTGTCTCTTGCCTCTAGTTAGCGTCTGGTCTATTAGCGATGTTACCAACAGACTAGTTCTGTCTCTTGCCTCTAGTTAGCGTCTGGTCTATTAGCGATGTTACCAAATATACTAGTTCTGTCATGCCTCTAGTTAGCGTCTGGTCTATTAGCGATGTTACCAAACAGACTAGTTCTGTCTCTTGCCTCTAGTTAGCGTCTGGTCTATTAGCGATGTTACCAACAGACTAGTTCTGTCTCTTGTCTCTAGTTAGCGTCTGGTCTATTAGCGATGTTACCAAACAGACTAGTTCTGTCTTGCCTCTAGTTAGCGTCTGGTCTATTAGCGATGTTACCAAACAGACTAGTTCTGTCTCTTGCCTCTAGTTAGCGTCTGGTCTATTAGCGATGTTACCAACAGACTAGTTCTGTCTCTTGCCTCTAGTTAGCGTCTGGTCTATTAGCGACGTTACCAAACAGACTAGTTCTGTCTTGCCTCTAGTTAGCGTCTGGTCTATTAGCGATGTTACCAAACAGACTAGTTCTGTCTCTTGCCTCTAGTTAGCGTCTGGTCTATTAGCGATGTTACCAAACAGACTAGTTCTGTCTTGCCTCTAGTTAGTGTCTGGTCTATTAGCGATGTTACCAAACAGACTAGTTCTGTCTCTTGCCTCTAGTTAGCGTCTGGTCTATTAGCGATGTTACCAAACAGACTAGTTCTGTCTCTTGCCTCTAGTTAGCTTCTGGTCTATTAGCGATGTTACCAAACAGACTAGTTCTGTCTCTTGCCTCTAGTTAGTGTCTGGTCTATTAGCGATGTTACCAACAGACTAGTTCTGTCTCTTGCCTCTAGTTAGCGTCTGGTCTATTAGCGATATTACCAACAGACTAGTTCTGTCTCTTGCCTCTAGTTAGCGTCTGGTCTATTAGCGATGTTACCAAACAGATTAGTTCTGTCTTGCCTCTAGTTAGTGTCTGGTCTATTAGCGATGTTACCAAACAGACTAGTTCTGTCTCTTGCCTCTAGTTAGCGTCTGGTCTATTAGCGATGTTACCAACAGACTAGTTCTGTGTCTTACCTCTAGTTAGCGTCTGGTCTATCAGCGATGTTACCAACAGACTAGTTCTGTCTCTTGCTTCTATTTAGCGTCTGGTCTATTAGCGATGTTACCAAATAGACTAGTTCTGTCTCTTACCTCTAGTTAGTGTCTGGTCTATTAGCGATGTTACCAAACAGACTAGTTATGTCTCTTGCCTCTAGTTAGCGTCTGGTCTATTAGCGATGTTATCAAACAGACTAGTTATGTCTCTTGCCTCTAGTTAGCGTCTGGTCTATTAGCGATGTTACCAAACAGACTAGTTCTGTCTCTTGCCTCTAGTTAGCGTCTGGTCTATTAGCGATGTTACCAACAGACTAGTTCTGTCTCTTGCCTCTAGTTAGCGTCTGGTCTATTAGCGATGTTACCAAACAGACTAGTTCTGTCTCTTGCCTCTAGTTAGCATCTGGTCAATTAGCGATGTTACCAAACAGACTAGTTCTGTCTCTTGCCTCTAGTTAGGGTCTGGTCTATTAGCGATGTTACCAAACAGACTAGTTCTGTCTCTTGCTTCTAGTTAGCTTCTGGTCTATTAGCGATGTTACCAAACAGACTAGTTCTGTCTCTTGCCTCTAGTTAGCGTCTGGTCTATTAGCGATGTTACCAACAGACTAGTTCTGTCTCTTGCCTCTAGTTAGCGTCTGGTCTATTAGCGATGTTACCAACAGACTAGTTCTGTCTCTTGCCTCTAGTTAGCGTCTGGTCTACTAGCGATGTTACCAAACAGACTAGTTCTGTCTCTTGCCTCTAGTTAGCGTCTGTTCTATTAGCGATGTTACCAACATACTAGTTCTGTCTCTTGCCTCTAGTTAGCGTCTGGTCTATGAGCGATGTTACCAACAGACTAGTTCTGTCTCTTGTCTCTATTTAGCGTTTGGTCTATTAGCGATGTTACCAAACAGACTAGTTCTGTCTCTTGCCTGTAGTTATTGTCTGGTCTATTAGCGATGTTACCAAACAGACTAGTTCTGTCTCTTGCCTCTAGTTAGCGTCTGGTCTATTAGTGATGTAATCAAACAGACTAGTTCTGTCTCTTGCCTGTAGTTAGCGTCTGGTCTATTAGCGATGTTACCAAACAGACTAGTTCTGTCTCTTGCCTCTAGTTAGCGTCTGGTCTATTAGCGATGTTACCAAACAGACTAGTTCTGTCTTGCCTCTAGTTAGCGTATGGTCTATTAGCGATGTTACCAAACAGACTAGTTCTGTCTCTTGCCTCTAGTTAGCGTCTGGTCTATTAGCGATGTTACCAAACAGACTAGTTCTGTCTCTTGCCTCTAGTTAGCGTCTGGTCTATTAGCGATGTTACCAAACAGACTAGTTCTGTCTTGCCTCTAGTTAGTGTCTGGTCTATTAGCGATGTTACCAAACAGACTAGTTCTGTCTCTTGCCTCTAGTTAGCGTCTGGTCTATTAGCGATGTTACCAAACAGACTAGTTCTGTCTCTTGCTTCTAGTTAGCGTCTGGTCTATTAGCGATGTTACCAAACAGACTAGTTCTGTCTTGCCTCTAGTTAGTGTCTGGTCTATTAGCGATGTTACCAAACAGACTAGTTCTGTCTCTTGCCTCTAGTTAGCGTCTGGTCTATTAGCGATGTTACCAAACAGACTAGTTCTGTCTCTTGCTTCTAGTTAGCGTCTGGTCTATTAGCGATGTTACCAAACAGACTAGTTCTGTCTCTTGCCTCTAGTTAGTGTCTGGTCTATTAGCGATGTTACCAAACAGACTAGTTCTGTCTCTTGCCTCTAGTTAGCGTCTGGTCTATTAGCGATGTTACCAAACAGACTAGTTCTGTCTCTTGCCTCTAGTTAGCGTCTGGTCTATTAGCGATGTTACCAACAGACTAGTTCTGTCTCTTGCCTCTAGTTAGCGTCTGGTCTATTAGCGATGTTACCAAATATACTAGTTCTGTCATGCCTCTAGTTAGCGTCTGGTCTATTAGCGATGTTACCAAACAGACTAGTTCTGTCTCTTGCCTCTAGTTAGCGTCTGGTCTATTAGCGATGTTACCAACAGACTAGTTCTGTCTCTTGTCTCTAGTTAGCGTCTGGTCTATTAGCGATGTTACCAAACAGACTAGTTCTGTCTTGCCTCTAGTTAGCGTCTGGTCTATTAGCGATGTTACCAAACAGACTAGTTCTGTCTCTTGCCTCTAGTTAGCGTCTGGTCTATTAGCGATGTTACCAACAGACTAGTTCTGTCTCTTGCCTCTAGTTAGCGTCTGGTCTATTAGCGACGTTACCAAACAGACTAGTTCTGTCTTGCCTCTAGTTAGCGTCTGGTCTATTAGCGATGTTACCAAACAGACTAGTTCTGTCTCTTGCCTCTAGTTAGCGTCTGGTCTATTAGCGATGTTACCAAACAGACTAGTTCTGTCTTGCCTCTAGTTAGTGTCTGGTCTATTAGCGATGTTACCAAACAGACTAGTTCTGTCTCTTGCCTCTAGTTAGCGTCTGGTCTATTAGCGATGTTACCAAACAGACTAGTTCTGTCTCTTGCCTCTAGTTAGCTTCTGGTCTATTAGCGATGTTACCAAACAGACTAGTTCTGTCTCTTGCCTCTAGTTAGTGTCTGGTCTATTAGCGATGTTACCAACAGACTAGTTCTGTCTCTTGCCTCTAGTTAGCGTCTGGTCTATTAGCGATATTACCAACAGACTAGTTCTGTCTCTTGCCTCTAGTTAGCGTCTGGTCTATTAGCGATGTTACCAAACAGATTAGTTCTGTCTTGCCTCTAGTTAGTGTCTGGTCTATTAGCGATGTTACCAAACAGACTAGTTCTGTCTCTTGCCTCTAGTTAGCGTCTGGTCTATTAGCGATGTTACCAACAGACTAGTTCTGTGTCTTACCTCTAGTTAGCGTCTGGTCTATCAGCGATGTTACCAACAGACTAGTTCTGTCTCTTGCTTCTATTTAGCGTCTGGTCTATTAGCGATGTTACCAAATAGACTAGTTCTGTCTCTTACCTCTAGTTAGTGTCTGGTCTATTAGCGATGTTACCAAACAGACTAGTTATGTCTCTTGCCTCTAGTTAGCGTCTGGTCTATTAGCGATGTTATCAAACAGACTAGTTATGTCTCTTGCCTCTAGTTAGCGTCTGGTCTATTAGCGATGTTACCAAACAGACTAGTTCTGTCTCTTGCCTCTAGTTAGCGTCTGGTCTATTAGCGATGTTACCAACAGACTAGTTCTGTCTCTTGCCTCTAGTTAGCGTCTGGTCTATTAGCGATGTTACCAAACAGACTAGTTCTGTCTCTTGCCTCTAGTTAGCATCTGGTCAATTAGCGATGTTACCAAACAGACTAGTTCTGTCTCTTGCCTCTAGTTAGGGTCTGGTCTATTAGCGATGTTACCAAACAGACTAGTTCTGTCTCTTGCTTCTAGTTAGCTTCTGGTCTATTAGCGATGTTACCAAACAGACTAGTTCTGTCTCTTGCCTCTAGTTAGCGTCTGGTCTATTAGCGATGTTACCAAACAGACTAGTTCTGTCTCTTGCCTCTAGTTAGCGTCTGGTCTATTAGCGATGTTACCAAACAGACTAGTTATGTCTCTTGCCTCTAGTTAGCGTCTGGTCTATTAGCGATGTTATCAAACAGACTAGTTATGTCTCTTGCCTCTAGTTAGCGTCTGGTCTATTAGCGATGTTACCAAACAGACTAGTTCTGTCTCTTGCCTCTAGTTAGCGTCTGGTCTATTAGCGATGTTACCAACAGACTAGTTCTGTCTCTTGCCTCTAGTTAGCGTCTGGTCTATTAGCGATGTTACCAAACAGACTAGTTCTGTCTCTTGCCTCTAGTTAGCATCTGGTCAATTAGCGATGTTACCAAACAGACTAGTTCTGTCTCTTGCCTCTAGTTAGGGTCTGGTCTATTAGCGATGTTACCAAACAGACTAGTTCTGTCTCTTGCTTCTAGTTAGCTTCTGGTCTATTAGCGATGTTACCAAACAGACTAGTTCTGTCTCTTGCCTCTAGTTAGCGTCTGGTCTATTAGCGATGTTACCAACAGACTAGTTCTGTCTCTTGCCTCTAGTTAGCGTCTGGTCTATTAGCGATGTTACCAACAGACTAGTTCTGTCTCTTGCCTCTAGTTAGCGTCTGGTCTACTAGCGATGTTACCAAACAGACTAGTTCTGTCTCTTGCCTCTAGTTAGCGTCTGTTCTATTAGCGATGTTACCAACATACTAGTTCTGTCTCTTGCCTCTAGTTAGCGTCTGGTCTATGAGCGATGTTACCAACAGACTAGTTCTGTCTCTTGTCTCTATTTAGCGTTTGGTCTATTAGCGATGTTACCAAACAGACTAGTTCTGTCTCTTGCCTGTAGTTATTGTCTGGTCTATTAGCGATGTTACCAAACAGACTAGTTCTGTCTCTTGCCTCTAGTTAGCGTCTGGTCTATTAGTGATGTAATCAAACAGACTAGTTCTGTCTCTTGCCTGTAGTTAGCGTCTGGTCTATTAGCGATGTTACCAAACAGACTAGTTCTGTCTCTTGCCTCTAGTTAGCGTCTGGTCTATTAGCGATGTTACCAAACAGACTAGTTCTGTCTTGCCTCTAGTTAGCGTATGGTCTATTAGCGATGTTACCAAACAGACTAGTTCTGTCTCTTGCCTCTAGTTAGCGTCTGGTCTATTAGCGATGTTACCAAACAGACTAGTTCTGTCTCTTGCCTCTAGTTAGCGTCTGGTCTATTAGCGATGTTACCAAACAGACTAGTTCTGTCTTGCCTCTAGTTAGTGTCTGGTCTATTAGCGATGTTACCAAACAGACTAGTTCTGTCTCTTGCCTCTAGTTAGCGTCTGGTCTATTAGCGATGTTACCAAACAGACTAGTTCTGTCTCTTGCTTCTAGTTAGCGTCTGGTCTATTAGCGATGTTACCAAACAGACTAGTTCTGTCTTGCCTCTAGTTAGTGTCTGGTCTATTAGCGATGTTACCAAACAGACTAGTTCTGTCTCTTGCCTCTAGTTAGCGTCTGGTCTATTAGCGATGTTACCAAACAGACTAGTTCTGTCTCTTGCTTCTAGTTAGCGTCTGGTCTATTAGCGATGTTACCAAACAGACTAGTTCTGTCTCTTGCCTCTAGTTAGTGTCTGGTCTATTAGCGATGTTACCAAACAGACTAGTTCTGTCTCTTGCCTCTAGTTAGCGTCTGGTCTATTAGCGATGTTACCAAACAGACTAGTTCTGTCTCTTGCCTCTAGTTAGCGTCTGGTCTATTAGCGATGTTACCAACAGACTAGTTCTGTCTCTTGCCTCTAGTTAGCGTCTGGTCTATTAGCGATGTTACCAAATATACTAGTTCTGTCATGCCTCTAGTTAGCGTCTGGTCTATTAGCGATGTTACCAAACAGACTAGTTCTGTCTCTTGCCTCTAGTTAGCGTCTGGTCTATTAGCGATGTTACCAACAGACTAGTTCTGTCTCTTGTCTCTAGTTAGCGTCTGGTCTATTAGCGATGTTACCAAACAGACTAGTTCTGTCTTGCCTCTAGTTAGCGTCTGGTCTATTAGCGATGTTACCAAACAGACTAGTTCTGTCTCTTGCCTCTAGTTAGCGTCTGGTCTATTAGCGATGTTACCAACAGACTAGTTCTGTCTCTTGCCTCTAGTTAGCGTCTGGTCTATTAGCGACGTTACCAAACAGACTAGTTCTGTCTTGCCTCTAGTTAGCGTCTGGTCTATTAGCGATGTTACCAAACAGACTAGTTCTGTCTCTTGCCTCTAGTTAGCGTCTGGTCTATTAGCGATGTTACCAAACAGACTAGTTCTGTCTTGCCTCTAGTTAGTGTCTGGTCTATTAGCGATGTTACCAAACAGACTAGTTCTGTCTCTTGCCTCTAGTTAGCGTCTGGTCTATTAGCGATGTTACCAAACAGACTAGTTCTGTCTCTTGCCTCTAGTTAGCTTCTGGTCTATTAGCGATGTTACCAAACAGACTAGTTCTGTCTCTTGCCTCTAGTTAGTGTCTGGTCTATTAGCGATGTTACCAACAGACTAGTTCTGTCTCTTGCCTCTAGTTAGCGTCTGGTCTATTAGCGATATTACCAACAGACTAGTTCTGTCTCTTGCCTCTAGTTAGCGTCTGGTCTATTAGCGATGTTACCAAACAGATTAGTTCTGTCTTGCCTCTAGTTAGTGTCTGGTCTATTAGCGATGTTACCAAACAGACTAGTTCTGTCTCTTGCCTCTAGTTAGCGTCTGGTCTATTAGCGATGTTACCAACAGACTAGTTCTGTGTCTTACCTCTAGTTAGCGTCTGGTCTATCAGCGATGTTACCAACAGACTAGTTCTGTCTCTTGCTTCTATTTAGCGTCTGGTCTATTAGCGATGTTACCAAATAGACTAGTTCTGTCTCTTACCTCTAGTTAGTGTCTGGTCTATTAGCGATGTTACCAAACAGACTAGTTATGTCTCTTGCCTCTAGTTAGCGTCTGGTCTATTAGCGATGTTATCAAACAGACTAGTTATGTCTCTTGCCTCTAGTTAGCGTCTGGTCTATTAGCGATGTTACCAAACAGACTAGTTCTGTCTCTTGCCTCTAGTTAGCGTCTGGTCTATTAGCGATGTTACCAACAGACTAGTTCTGTCTCTTGCCTCTAGTTAGCGTCTGGTCTATTAGCGATGTTACCAAACAGACTAGTTCTGTCTCTTGCCTCTAGTTAGCATCTGGTCAATTAGCGATGTTACCAAACAGACTAGTTCTGTCTCTTGCCTCTAGTTAGGGTCTGGTCTATTAGCGATGTTACCAAACAGACTAGTTCTGTCTCTTGCTTCTAGTTAGCTTCTGGTCTATTAGCGATGTTACCAAACAGACTAGTTCTGTCTCTTGCCTCTAGTTAGCGTCTGGTCTATTAGCGATGTTACCAACAGACTAGTTCTGTCTCTTGCCTCTAGTTAGCGTCTGGTCTATTAGCGATGTTACCAACAGACTAGTTCTGTCTCTTGCCTCTAGTTAGCGTCTGGTCTACTAGCGATGTTACCAAACAGACTAGTTCTGTCTCTTGCCTCTAGTTAGCGTCTGTTCTATTAGCGATGTTACCAACATACTAGTTCTGTCTCTTGCCTCTAGTTAGCGTCTGGTCTATGAGCGATGTTACCAACAGACTAGTTCTGTCTCTTGTCTCTATTTAGCGTTTGGTCTATTAGCGATGTTACCAAACAGACTAGTTCTGTCTCTTGCCTGTAGTTATTGTCTGGTCTATTAGCGATGTTACCAAACAGACTAGTTCTGTCTCTTGCCTCTAGTTAGCGTCTGGTCTATTAGTGATGTAATCAAACAGACTAGTTCTGTCTCTTGCCTGTAGTTAGCGTCTGGTCTATTAGCGATGTTACCAAACAGACTAGTTCTGTCTCTTGCCTCTAGTTAGCGTCTGGTCTATTAGCGATGTTACCAAACAGACTAGTTCTGTCTTGCCTCTAGTTAGCGTATGGTCTATTAGCGATGTTACCAAACAGACTAGTTCTGTCTCTTGCCTCTAGTTAGCGTCTGGTCTATTAGCGATGTTACCAAACAGACTAGTTCTGTCTCTTGCCTCTAGTTAGCGTCTGGTCTATTAGCGATGTTACCAAACAGACTAGTTCTGTCTTGCCTCTAGTTAGTGTCTGGTCTATTAGCGATGTTACCAAACAGACTAGTTCTGTCTCTTGCCTCTAGTTAGCGTCTGGTCTATTAGCGATGTTACCAAACAGACTAGTTCTGTCTCTTGCTTCTAGTTAGCGTCTGGTCTATTAGCGATGTTACCAAACAGACTAGTTCTGTCTTGCCTCTAGTTAGTGTCTGGTCTATTAGCGATGTTACCAAACAGACTAGTTCTGTCTCTTGCCTCTAGTTAGCGTCTGGTCTATTAGCGATGTTACCAAACAGACTAGTTCTGTCTCTTGCTTCTAGTTAGCGTCTGGTCTATTAGCGATGTTACCAAACAGACTAGTTCTGTCTCTTGCCTCTAGTTAGTGTCTGGTCTATTAGCGATGTTACCAAACAGACTAGTTCTGTCTCTTGCCTCTAGTTAGTGTCTGGTCTATTAGCGATGTTACCAACAGACTAGTTTTGTCTTTTGCCTCTAGTTAGCGTCTGGTCTATTAGCGATGTTACCAAACAGACTAGTTCTGTCTTGCCTCTATTTAGTGTCTGGTCTATTAGCGATGTTACCAAACAGACTAGTTCTGTCTCTTTCCTCTAGTTAGCGTCTGGTCTATTAGCGATGTTACCAATAGACTAGTTCTGTCTCTTGCCTCTAGTTAGTGTCTGGTCTATTAGCGATGTTACCAAACAGACTAGGTCTGTCTGTTGCCTCTAGTTAGCGTCTGGTCTATTAGCGATGTTACCAAATAGACTAGTTGTGTCTCTTGCCTCTAGTTAGCGTCTGGTCTATTAGCGATGTTACCAAACAGACTAGTTCTGTCTCTTGCCTCTAGTTAGCGTCTGGTCTATTAGCGATGTTACCAACAGACTAGTTCTGTCTCTTGCCTCTAGTTAGCGTCTGGTCTATTAGCGATGTTACCAAACAGACTAGTTCTGTCTTGCCTCTAGTTAGTGTCTGGTCTATTAGCGATGTTACCAAACAGTCTAGTTCTGTCTCTTGCTTCTAGTTAGCTTCTGGTCTATTAGCGATGTTACCAAACAGACTAGTTCTGTCTCTTGCCTCTAGTTAGTGTCTGGTCTATTAGCGATGTTACCAAACAGACTAGTTCTGTCTCTTGCCTCTAGTTAGCTTCTGGTCTATTAGCGATGTTACCAAACAGACTAGTTCTGTCTCTTACCTCTAGTTAGCGTCTGGTCTATTAGCGATGTTACCAACAGACTAGTTCTGTCTCTTGCCTCTAGTTAGCGTCTGGTCTATTAGCGATGTTACCAAACAGACTAGTTATGTCTCTTGCCTCTAGTTAGCGTGTGTTCTATTAGCGATGTTACCAACAGACTAGTTCTGTCTCTTGCCTCTAGTTAGTGTCTGGTCTATTAGCGATGTTACCAAACAGACTAGTTCTGTCTCTTGCTTCTAGTTAGCTTCTGGTCTATTAGCGATGTTACCAAACAGACTAGTTCTGTCTCTTGCCTCTAGTTAGCGTCTGGTCTATTAGCGATGTTACCAACAGACTAGTTCTGTCTCTTGCCTCTAGTTAGCGTCTGGTCTATTAGCGATGTTACCAAACAGACTAGTTCTGTCTCTTGCCTCTAGTTAGCGTGTGTTCTATTAGCGATGTTACCAAACAGACTAGTTCTGTCTCTTGCCTCTAGTTAGCTTCTGGTCTATTAGCGATGTTACCAAACAGACTAGTTCTGTCTCTTGCCTCTAGTTAGTGTCTGGTCTATTAGCGATGTTACCAACAGACTAGTTCTGTCTCTTGCCTCTAGTTAGCGTCTGGTCTATTAGCGATATTACCAACAGACTAGTTCTGTCTCTTGCCTCTAGTTAGCGTCTGGTCTATTAGCGATGTTACCAAACAGATTAGTTCTGTCTTGCCTCTAGTTAGTGTCTGGTCTATTAGCGATGTTACCAAACAGACTAGTTCTGTCTCTTGCCTCTAGTTAGCGTCTGGTCTATTAGCGATGTTACCAACAGACTAGTTCTGTGTCTTACCTCTAGTTAGCGTCTGGTCTATCAGCGATGTTACCAACAGACTAGTTCTGTCTCTTGCTTCTATTTAGCGTCTGGTCTATTAGCGATGTTACCAAATAGACTAGTTCTGTCTCTTACCTCTAGTTAGTGTCTGGTCTATTAGCGATGTTACCAAACAGACTAGTTATGTCTCTTGCCTCTAGTTAGCGTCTGGTCTATTAGCGATGTTATCAAACAGACTAGTTATGTCTCTTGCCTCTAGTTAGCGTCTGGTCTATTAGCGATGTTACCAAACAGACTAGTTCTGTCTCTTGCTTCTAGTTAGCTTCTGGTCTATTAGCGATGTTACCAAACAGACTAGTTCTGTCTCTTGCCTCTAGTTAGCGTCTGGTCTATTAGCGATGTTACCAACAGACTAGTTCTGTCTCTTGCCTCTAGTTAGCGTCTGGTCTATTAGCGATGTTACCAAACAGACTAGTTCTGTCTCTTGCCTCTAGTTAGCATCTGGTCAATTAGCGATGTTACCAAACAGACTAGTTCTGTCTCTTGCCTCTAGTTAGGGTCTGGTCTATTAGCGATGTTACCAAACAGACTAGTTCTGTCTCTTGCTTCTAGTTAGCTTCTGGTCTATTAGCGATGTTACCAAACAGACTAGTTCTGTCTCTTGCCTCTAGTTAGCGTCTGGTCTATTAGCGATGTTACCAACAGACTAGTTCTGTCTCTTGCCTCTAGTTAGCGTCTGGTCTATTAGCGATGTTACCAACAGACTAGTTCTGTCTCTTGCCTCTAGTTAGCGTCTGGTCTACTAGCGATGTTACCAAACAGACTAGTTCTGTCTCTTGCCTCTAGTTAGCGTCTGTTCTATTAGCGATGTTACCAACATACTAGTTCTGTCTCTTGCCTCTAGTTAGCGTCTGGTCTATGAGCGATGTTACCAACAGACTAGTTCTGTCTCTTGTCTCTATTTAGCGTTTGGTCTATTAGCGATGTTACCAAACAGACTAGTTCTGTCTCTTGCCTGTAGTTATTGTCTGGTCTATTAGCGATGTTACCAAACAGACTAGTTCTGTCTCTTGCCTCTAGTTAGCGTCTGGTCTATTAGTGATGTAATCAAACAGACTAGTTCTGTCTCTTGCCTGTAGTTAGCGTCTGGTCTATTAGCGATGTTACCAAACAGACTAGTTCTGTCTCTTGCCTCTAGTTAGCGTCTGGTCTATTAGCGATGTTACCAAACAGACTAGTTCTGTCTTGCCTCTAGTTAGCGTATGGTCTATTAGCGATGTTACCAAACAGACTAGTTCTGTCTCTTGCCTCTAGTTAGCGTCTGGTCTATTAGCGATGTTATCAAACAGACTAGTTCTGTCTCTTGCCTCTAGTTAGCGTCTGGTCTATTAGCGATGTTACCAAACAGACTAGTTCTGTCTTGCCTCTAGTTATTGTCTGGTCTATTAGCGATGTTACCAAACAGACTAGTTCTGTCTCTTGCCTCTAGTTAGCGTCTGGTCTATTAGCGATGTTACCAAACAGACTAGTTCTGTCTCTTGCTTCTAGTTAGCGTCTGGTCTATTAGCGATGTTACCAAACAGACTAGTTCTGTCTTGCCTCTAGTTAGTGTCTGGTCTATTAGCGATGTTACCAAACAGACTAGTTCTGTCTCTTGCCTCTAGTTAGCGTCTGGTCTATTAGCGATGTTACCAAACAGACTAGTTCTGTCTCTTGCTTCTAGTTAGCGTCTGGTCTATTAGCGATGTTACCAAACAGACTAGTTCTGTCTCTTGCCTCTAGTTAGTGTCTGGTCTATTAGCGATGTTACCAAACAGACTAGTTCTGTCTCTTGCCTCTAGTTAGTGTCTGGTCTATTAGCGATATTACCAACAGACTAGTTTTGTCTTTTGCCTCTAGTTAGCGTCTGGTCTATTAGCGATGTTACCAAACAGACTAGTTCTGTCTTGCCTCTATTTAGTGTCTGGTCTATTAGCGATGTTACCAAACAGACTAGTTCTGTCTCTTTCCTCTAGTTAGCGTCTGGTCTATTAGCGATGTTACCAATAGACTAGTTCTGTCTCTTGCCTCTAGTTAGTGTCTGGTCTATTAGCGATGTTACCAAACAGACTAGGTCTGTCTGTTGCCTCTAGTTAGCGTCTGGTCTATTAGCGATGTTACCAAATAGACTAGTTGTGTCTCTTGCCTCTAGTTAGCGTCTGGTCTATTAGCGATGTTACCAAACAGACTAGTTCTGTCTCTTGCCTCTAGTTAGCGTCTGGTCTATTAGCGATGTTACCAACAGACTAGTTCTGTCTCTTGCCTCTAGTTAGCGTCTGGTCTATTAGCGATGTTACCAAACAGACTAGTTCTGTCTTGCCTCTAGTTAGTGTCTGGTCTATTAGCGATGTTACCAAACAGTCTAGTTCTGTCTCTTGCTTCTAGTTAGCTTCTGGTCTATTAGCGATGTTACCAAACAGACTAGTTCTGTCTCTTGCCTCTAGTTAGTGTCTGGTCTATTAGCGATGTTACCAAACAGACTAGTTCTGTCTCTTGCCTCTAGTTAGCTTCTGGTCTATTAGCGATGTTACCAAACAGACTAGTTCTGTCTCTTGCCTCTAGTTAGCGTCTGGTCTATTAGCGATGTTACCAACAGACTAGTTCTGTCTCTTGCCTCTAGTTAGCGTCTGGTCTATTAGCGATGTTACCAAACAGACTAGTTATGTCTCTTGCCTCTAGTTAGCGTGTGTTCTATTAGCGATGTTACCAACAGACTAGTTCTGTCTCTTGCCTCTAGTTAGTGTCTGGTCTATTAGCGATGTTACCAAACAGACTAGTTCTGTCTCTTGCTTCTAGTTAGCTTCTGGTCTATTAGCGATGTTACCAAACAGACTAGTTCTGTCTCTTGCCTCTAGTTAGCGTCTGGTCTATTAGCGATGTTACCAACAGACTAGTTCTGTCTCTTGCCTCTAGTTAGCGTCTGGTCTATTAGCGATGTTACCAAACAGACTAGTTCTGTCTCTTGCCTCTAGTTAGCGTGTGTTCTATTAGCGATGTTACCAACATACTAGTTCTGTCTCTTGCCTCTAGTTAGCGTCTGGTCTATGAGCGATGTTACCAACAGACTAGTTCTGTCTCTTGTCTCTATTTAGCGTTTGGTCTATTAGCGATGTTACCAAACAGACTAGTTCTGTCTCTTGCCTGTAGTTATTGTCTGGTCTATTAGCGATGTTACCAAACAGACTAGTTCTGTCTCTTGCCTCTAGTTAGCGTCTGGTCTATTAGTGATGTAATCAAACAGACTAGTTCTGTCTCTTGCCTGTAGTTAGCGTCTGGTCTATTAGCGATGTTACCAAACAGACTAGTTCTGTCTCTTGCCTCTAGTTAGCGTCTGGTCTATTAGCGATGTTACCAAACAGACTAGTTCTGTCTTGCCTCTAGTTAGCGTATGGTCTATTAGCGATGTTACCAAACAGACTAGTTCTGTCTCTTGCCTCTAGTTAGCGTCTGGTCTATTAGCGATGTTACCAAACAGACTAGTTCTGTCTCTTGCCTCTAGTTAGCGTCTGGTCTATTAGCGATGTTACCAAACAGACTAGTTCTGTCTTGCCTCTAGTTAGTGTCTGGTCTATTAGCGATGTTACCAAACAGACTAGTTCTGTCTCTTGCCTCTAGTTAGCGTCTGGTCTATTAGCGATGTTACCAAACAGACTAGTTCTGTCTCTTGCTTCTAGTTAGCGTCTGGTCTATTAGCGATGTTACCAAACAGACTAGTTCTGTCTCTTGCCTCTAGTTAGTGTCTGGTCTATTAGCGATGTTACCAAACAGACTAGTTCTGTCTCTTGCCTCTAGTTAGTGTCTGGTCTATTAGCGATGTTACCAACAGACTAGTTTTGTCTTTTGCCTCTAGTTAGCGTCTGGTCTATTAGCGATGTTACCAACAGACTAGTTCTGTCTCTTGCCTCTAGTTAGCGTCTGGTCTATTAGCGATGTTACCAAACAGACTAGTTCTGTCTTGCCTCTATTTAGTGTCTGGTCTATTAGCGATGTTACCAAACAGACTAGTTCTGTCTCTTTCCTCTAGTTAGCGTCTGGTCTATTAGCGATGTTACCAACAGACTAGTTCTGTCTCTTGCCTCTAGTTAGTGTCTGGTCTATTAGCGATGTTACCAAACAGACTAGGTCTGTCTGTTGCCTCTAGTTAGCGTCTGGTCTATTAGCGATGTTACCAAATAGACTAGTTGTGTCTCTTGCCTCTAGTTAGCGTCTGGTCTATTAGCGATGTTACCAAACAGACTAGTTCTGTCTCTTGCCTCTAGTTAGCGTCTGGTCTATTAGCGATGTTACCAACAGACTAGTTCTGTCTCTTGCCTCTAGTTAGCGTCTGGTCTATTAGCGATGTTACCAAACAGACTAGTTCTGTCTTGCCTCTAGTTAGTGTCTGGTCTATTAGCGATGTTACCAAACAGTCTAGTTCTGTCTCTTGCTTCTAGTTAGCTTCTGGTCTATTAGCGATGTTACCAAACGGACTAGTTCTGTCTCTTGCCTCTAGGTAGTGTCTGGTCTATTAGCGATGTTACCAAACAGACTAGTTCTGTCTCTTGCCTCTAGTTAGCTTCTGGTCTATTAGCGATGTTACCAAACAGACTAGTTCTGTCTCTTGCCTCTAGTTAGCGTCTGGTCTATTAGCGATGTTACCAACAGACTAGTTCTGTCTCTTGCCTCTAGTTAGCGTCTGGTCTATTAGCGATGTTACCAAACAGACTAGTTATGTCTCTTGCCTCTAGTTAGCGTGTGTTCTATTAGCGATGTTACCAACAGACTAGTTCTGTCTCTTGCCTCTAGTTAGTGTCTGGTCTATTAGCGATGTTACCAAACAGACTAGTTCTGTCTCTTGCTTCTAGTTAGCTTCTGGTCTATTAGCGATGTTACCAAACAGACTAGTTCTGTCTCTTGCCTCTAGTTAGCGTCTGGTCTATTAGCGATGTTACCAACTGACTAGTTCTGTCTCTTGCCTCTAGTTAGCGTCTGGTCTATTAGCGATGTTACCAAACAGACTAGTTCTGTCTCTTGCCTCTAGTTAGCGTGTGTTCTATTAGCGATGTTACCAA